>NC_133367.1:3486415-3524655 GCF_049309525.1 Garra rufa
AAATAAATGGACACATTTTATTTAGATTATAATAATACAAAAACAACCTGAAACCAATTGGTAAAAAAACAGATATAATACATACATTTATATCATACTAAAACTATATATATATATATATATATATATATATATATATATATATATATATATATATATATATATATATATATATATAACTATATATATATTAGTGGTGGGCCGTTATCGGCGTTAACGTGCTGCGTTAACGTGAGACTCATATCGCGCGATAAAAAAAATATCGCCGTTAATCTATTCTCAAAGTTGGGTTGGGAGCTGGGTCTAAACTATGTAAGCTGTGATGACCTTCACCTTGATAGTTTAGCGCGGATGACGTATATCTAGTTGAATTGCAATGTAGGGGGCGAGAACGAGTCTTCAACTTCTGTGAAATGACCACATCAAATGAGACGCACAGACATGGATGCAGTTATGAAGCCGCTTCAGGGCAGGTGCGTGCGTTGCTAGACCCTTTTTACTGGGGCACGTGCCCCAGTGAAAATCTGCTGTGGCCCAGTAAAATCTCAAGTTTGAGTTATAATTTACTTTGATATTCCCGAAATAAAGACATTAAACTATATGCAACAACTGAATTGACGCTTCTAAAAGCAACGCAGTTTATTGGAAGATGCACGCAGATAGGCTATCCATACCCGCGCGCCTGTATATTTTATTGGAACGCGCACGTCGTACAGCCTTTTGCGCAGAAGTACTTGGTTACACAAGTTTGTATAGTTAATTGTGTTGTAAATGCAATTGTCAAGCAGTTTGTAATGCATTTTGGAAACAGGAGATGAGCGCCTGGTCTAATGCGCCACCTGGCTTGAGAAACCCGTTCTCAAAGACTTACTTTTAGTCATTATTTGGGTAGCACACATATTCTGAATGCCTTCAGAAGAATTCAAATTAGCCATTTTAATCTAGATTAATCTAGATTAATTTCAAGATTTAATCTAGATTAATCTAGATTAAAAAAATTAATCTATGCCCACCACTAATATATATATATATATATATATATATATATATATATATATATATATATATATATATATATATATATATAAAATAAATATTTTGTAATACAAAAATAAAATCACCTTAATACGTAGAAAAAGAACTGAAAAAGAAAAATATATAAAATATAAATTTATATTATAATAAATGAATGCCATTCTAATAAAATGACAAGTAAAATAAAATAAATATAAAAGTTTAATAAAATATGCTAATAACAAACAGATGAAAGTGTAGAAAAAATTTTACAAAAATCAAAAAGTAAAAAATAAAATATATTAATTATACATAATATAATAAATGAAACTATGCTAATAAAAATAAGAAATAAAAAGAAATATAAAAGTATATTTAAAAAAGTAAGTAAAACAAATATTAAAAATATAAAATAACTAACATTATAGTAAACTGTCCTATTACATTTCGTATCAATAATGATATTTATTAATATATCATTATTCTATTAAATTACTTTTAAAATATTTTGTTAAGAAATATAATTAAATCAAATTATCAACAACATTTTTTTAAACATAAAAATGAACAAAGTATGAGTAATTCCCTTGCCAAAAAAACACTAATCATTAATAGCTTGTTTGCTTTAGTCACAAAAACAACTTTTCCATGTGCCTTGCTCTCCATGAGTCCCTTTGGAACCCAAAAGGTTAAATAGTTCCTGATTTAAAAAAATATATATAATAATAATAATAATAATAATAAAAATCAAGAAACTTTTTCTAAAATTAATAAAAATGTAATAAACAAAAAATAAATAATATAATATATAAATATATAAAAATAAACAAAAAAAAGAGACATATAATATACACATATATAAAAATAAACTAAGTATGCATAATTCACTTATCATTAATAGCTTGTTTGCTTTAATCACAAAAACAACTTTTCCATGTGCCTTGCTCTCCATGAGTCCCTTTGGAACCCAAAAGGTTAAATAGTTCCTGATTTAAAAATAATAATAATAATAATAATAAAAATCAAGAAACTTTTTTCTAAAATTAATAAAGTATAATAAAAAATAAATAATATAATATATAAATATATAAAAATAAACTAAGTATGCATAATTCCCTTAGCAAAAAACACTTATCATTAATAGCTTTCTTTCTTTAATCACAAAAACAACTTTTCCATGTGCCTTGCTCTCCATTAGTCCCTTGGGAGCCCAAAAAACAGACATTAAATAGTATTAATAAAATTGCAAAAACGGAAAATAAAATAGATAAAAGCATATCAACAATTTATGAAAATATTTTAGGAACCATGTTAATAAGTAAAAATGATATATAAAATATAAATGCTATATAATATTATAGTCAACTGTTCTAATATATTTCGTATTATACAGACATAATTTGGCTCGGTCGGTATATTTACTATTAATTTCTTCATTGTGTCTTTCAAAGCTCATGGGTTACTGTAATAATGAATAAATGTAGACGTAATTTGTATGTGATTTCTAATCTCTTTACTAAAAAGGCAGATTCTGAGTTCTCGGCGCAGATGGGAAACTCCCGCCGGATGCTGAGGTTAATTCACGACTGACCGAAAACGAAAAAAAAAAAACGAACTCATTATCCTTAAGTAACGAGTATGGAAAATCATTTAATTAAAGTGAAAGGTTCATTGTTTCTGCTGTAATATCGGAGCCCTTAAAGAGCTGTGGGAATGGGATCTTGACGATTTATTAGATTCATTTTGTTTGGAAAGTGGCCAGGGAGAAACACTTTAATAAGAACCAGGGAAGTGTGTAAAAAAACTTAAGAAAGTATCTAAAAAATTATGTATAATAAAACAAATAAATAATAAATAATTCTACATAATGTAAAACTGCAAACATTAATAGAACAAATTACACTACGCTAACAAATAACAAAGCAATAATTTATAATATTAAAAAAATATAAATATCACATATCTGCATCAGAAATACTGGTTCCCTGCTGAGACGGACATCTGAACACGACTCTGGCTCGAAAGCGCATCTGGCTGTACGTTTGCGAGTTATTTTGAGTCTGTCTGTGTCTCCTGCTGTTCTCTGGTGTCCCATCGCTGACAGCCGGTAAGTGGAGTCCATTTATCCTGCGTAGCTCATGTTGTTAACCTTGCTAAAGTGCTAGCGCGTCGCTCTGTAAGCGCGTGTTTGGAGACGTGGCCGGGCTCAGCTGACCTCCTCTGTGGGCCTGATGGGAAGAGTGTAGTGTATTCATCTGAATCGCTCTCATATCTTTTCTCCCGCCCTTTACTATAGTAACAATAACTGGAGTTACAGTATTCTGGGATAAAAAGTCATTAAAACAAAGAAATTTTACTAGAATGCTACTATACAGTGTAGTTAGCAAGCAAAAACTATGGTAAATTTGCATAAAAGGCTATTTTACTTCACACTTAATTTGAAAAGTTATCAAATCAAACATATTTTACTTATTACTATAGTTTTACATCAGTTTTGTACATTTAAACAATAGTACCCACGCGAAAACTATGGTAGTTTACTATGGTTTTACACCAAATATGACAATTAAACTATTGTTACAGGCAAAAAGTACGGTAAACGTTAATAAAACACTGTTTTACCAAGTTTAACTATGGTTTTATTCCAAATGGCATGCAAAAACAATGGTAAATATCAATAGAATATAATTTGAACTGGGTTTACTATGGTATTAACTCAAATACCACAGATAAACTATGGGAAACTTTCATAAAATACTGTTTAAATGGATTTACTATGGTTTTACTTGAAATATCACAATTAAACAATGGTTGTCAGGCAAAAAAGTATGGTAAACTTTAATAAAAAGCATATTTTACCTAGGTTACTATGGTTTTACACCAAATATCACAAGTAAACTATAGTTACCAGTAGGGCAATTTTTTTTATCACGATATAAATAGCAAAATTTGCGATAACGATATAACTGACGATATAATTGACGCTAGACATGCGAAAACTATGGTAGTTTACTATGGTTTACTCCAAATATGACAATTAAACTATGGTAAACAGGCAGAAAAGTATAGTAAACTTTAATAAAACACTGTTTTACATAAGTTTACTATGGTTTTATTCCAAGTAAACTATAGTTACTATGCAAAAGCAATGGTAAACGTCAATGGAATATACTTTAAGATGGGTTTACTATGGTATTACTTCAAATACCACAATTAAACAATGGTTACCAGGCAAAAAAGTATGATAAACTTCATTAAAATAATATTTTACCTGTGTTCACTATGGTTCTACTCCCAATACAACAAGTAAACTATGGTTACCAGGCAAAAAACTATGGTAAACTTTAATAAAACACTGCTTTACCTAGGTTACTGTGGTTTTACTCCAAATATCATGAGTAAATTATAGTTACTATGCAAAAAAGCTATGGTAAATGTCAATAGAATACAATCTGAGCTGGGTTTACTATGGTATTAACTCAAATGCCACAGTTAAACTATGGAAAACTTTCATAAAATACTGTTTAAATGGTTGTACTATGATTTTACTTGAAATGTCACAATTAAACAATGGTTATCAGGCAAAAAACTATGGCAAACTTTAATAAATGCATATTTTACCTGGGTTTACTATGGTTTTACCCCAAATTTCGACAATTAAACTATGGTTAACAGGGAAAAACCATGGTAAACTTTAATAAAACACTGTTTTACATAGGTTTACTATGGTTTTATTCCTAATGTCACAAGTAAACTACAGTTTCTATGCAAAAGCAATGGTAAATGTGAGTGGAATACAATTTGAGCTGGGTTTACTATGGTATTACTTTAAATACCACGGTTAAACTATACAAAAACTATGAAAAGCTCTTAAAAAATACAGTTTAAATGGTTTTACTCGAAATGTCACAATTAAACAATGGTTATCAGGCAAAAAAGTATAATAAACTTTAATAAAAGCATATTTTACTTGGGTTTACTATGGTTTTACACCAAATATGACAATTAAACTATTGTTACAGGAAAAAAGTATGGTATACTTTAATAAAACACCGTTTTACCAAGTTTAACTATGGTTTTATGCCAAATGGCATGCAAAAACAATGGTAAATATCAATAGAATACAATTTGAGCTGGGTTTACTATGGTATTAACTCAAATACCACAGTTAAACTATGGGAAACTTTCATAAAATACTGTTTAAATGGATTTACTATGGTTTTACTTGAAATATCACAATTAAACAATGGTTGTCAGGCAAAAAAGTATGGTAAACTTTAATCAAAAGCATATTTTACCTAGGTTTCTATGGTTTTACACCAAATATCACAAGTAAACTATAGTTACCAGGCAAAAAATATGGTAAAATCTAATAAAACACTGTTTTACCAAGTTTAACTATGGGTTTATTCCAAATGGCATGCAAAAACAATGGTAAATAGCAATAGAATATCATTTGAGCTGGGTTTACTATGGTATTAACTCAAATACCACAGTTAAACTATGGAAAACTTTCATAAAATACTGTTTAAATGGTTTTACTTGAAATATCACAATTAAACAATGGTTATCAGGCAGAAAGGTATGGTGAACTTTAATAAAACACTGTTTTACCTAGGTTTACTATGGTTTTATTCCAAATGTCATGCAAAAACAATGGTAAATGTCAATAGAATACAATTTGAGCTGGGTTTACTACGGCATTACGTCAAATACCACAGTTAAACTATGGAAAACTTCTATAAAATAATGTTCAAATGGTTTTACTATGGTTTGACTGGAAAATCACAATTAAACAATGGATATATTTTTTTAAATACTGTCTAAATGGTTTTTACTATGGTTTTACTAAATATGGTTTTACTCCGAATACGGCAATTTAACTATGGTTACCAGGCAAAAAAGAAATAAAACACTGTTTTAAAAAAGTATGTAGTAGTAAACTTTAATAAAAAGCATACTTTACCTAGGTTACTATGGTTTTACTCCAAATATCACAAGTAAACTATGGTTATAAGGCAGAAAATTATGGCAAATTTCAAAGCTGGGTTTACTACGGCATTATTTAAACAATGGTTACCAGGCAAAAAAGTTTGGTAAACTTTAATAAAAGCATATTTTACATGGGTTTACTATGCTTTCACTCCGAATATGACAATTAAACTATGGTTACCAGGCAAAAAAAGGATGGTAAACTTTAATAAAACAGTTTTACCTTTGTTTACTATATGGTTTTACTCCAAACACCAGAGTTTAACAGTGGTTAGAACGCAAGCACAACGGTAAACCCTGCTGAAAAAAACAGCTAAAACCAGCCTAGGCTGGTTGGCTGGTTTTAGCTGGTTTTAGCGGGTCTCCCAGCCTGCTGACCAGCTAAAACCAGGCTGGTTGACCAGCTAAAACCAGGCAACCATCCTAGGCTGGTTTTAGCAGTTTTTTTTTTTTTTTCACCAGGGAATTTTCAAAGAACGTGATTATACCCTTGTTTACTATGATTTTACCCCAAATACCAAAGGTTAAACAGTGGTTACAATGAAAAACCCATGGTAAATTTTCACAGAATGTGATTTTACCCTGGTTTACTATGGTTTTACTCCAAACACCACAGTTTAACAGTGGCTACAATGCAAGAATCATGGTAAATTGTTGTAGAATGTGATTTTATAATCGTTTACTATGGCTTTACTCCAAATACCACGGTTAAACAGTGATTACCATGTAAGAACCATGTTAAAATTTTCACAGAATGTAATTTTACCCTTGTTTAGTATGGTTTTACTCCAAATACCATAGTTCAAGAGCAGTTACTATGTAGGAACCAAAGTAAATTTTCACAAAAGGTCATTTTACCTTGATTTACTGTGGTTATTCTACCAAATACCACAGTTAAACAGCGGTTACCATGTAAAAACATGGCAAATTTTCACAGAAGGTAATTTTATCAGTGTTTGCCATGGTTTTACTCCAAATACCACAGTTAAACAGTGACTACAGTGTAAGAAAGATGGTAAATGTTCACAGAATGTGATATTACATTTGTTTACTATGGTTTTACTCCAAATACCATGGTTAAACAGTGATTACCATGCACAGAAGGTGGTATTTACCCTTGTTTACTATAGTTTTACCACAAATAGCACCGTTAAACGGTGATTATCATGCATATCTTTGTTTAATATGTTTTTTTTCTCCAAAACCACAATTAAAAAGCAGTTACCATTGAAGAACCAAAGTAAATTTTCACAAAAGGTCATTTTACCTTGATTTACTGTGGTTATTCTACCAAATACCACAGTTAAACAGCGGTTACCATGCAAAAACATGGCAAATTTTCACAGAAGGTAATTATATCAGTGTTTGCCATGGTTTTACTCCAAATACCACAGTTAAACAGTGACTACAGTGTAAGAAACATGGTAAATGTTCACAGAATGTGATATTACATTTGTTTACTATGGTTTTACTCCAAATACCATGGTTAAACAGTGATTACCATGCACAGAAGGTGGTATTTACCCTTGTTTACTATAGTTTTACCACAAATAGCACCGTTAAACGGTGATTATCATGCATATCTTTGTTTAATATGTTTTTTTTTTCTCCAAAACCACAATTAAAAAGCAGTTACCATTGAAGAACCAAAGTAAATTTTCACAAAAGGTCATTTTACCTGGATTTACTGTGGTTATTCTACCAAATACCACAGTTAAACAGCGGTTACCATGCAAAAACATGGCAAATTTTCACAGAAGGTAATTTTACCTTTGTTTGCTATGGTTCATCTCCAAATAACACAATTAAATAATGGTAAATTTTCAAAGAAGGTTATTTTATCATTGTTAACCATGGTTTTATTCCAAATAAACCATGGCAAAACAGTTAAACAGTGACTACAGTGTAAGAAACATGGTAAATGTTCACAGAATGTGATATTACATTTGTTTACTATGGTTTTACTCCAAATACCATGGTTAAACAGAGGTTACCATGCAAAAACATGGCAAATTTTCACAGAAGGTAATTTTATCATTGTTTGCCATGGTTTTACTCCAAATACCACAGTTAAACAGTGACTACAGTGTAAGAAACATGGTAAATGTTCACAGAATGTGATATTACATTTGTTTACTATGGTTTTACTCCAAATACCATGGTTAAACAGAGGTTACCATGCAAAAACATGGCAAATTTTCACAGAAGGTAATTTTATCATTGTTTGCCATGGTTTTACTCCAAATACCACAGTTAAACAGTGACTACAGTGTAAGAAACATGGTAAATGTTCACAGAATGTGATATTACATTTGTTTACTATGGCTTTACTCCAAATACCATGGCTAAACAGTGATTACCATGCATAAACCATGTTAAATTTTCACAGAAGGTGGTATTTACCCTTGTTTACTATAGTTTTACCACAAATAGCACAGTTAAACGGTGATTATCATGCATATCTTTGTTTGCTATATTTTTTTTTTCCTCCAAAACCACAATTAAACAGCAGTTAGCATGTAAGAACCAAAGTAAATTTTCACTGAAGGTGATTTTAGCATTGTTTAATATGGTTTTACCATAAATACCACAGTGGTTATCACGCAAGAACCATGGTAAATTTTCTAAAATACTATGGCCACAATCCAAAATGTTCAAAAGAATTCTCTAATGTTAAGGTGTTGATCATCAGGTTCTTTGCTACAAAAGTAGAAAATAAAATGAATTCCTTCATTTCAAATGCATCTAAAGTCCTGACATGCCCTGAAAGCCTTAACAGACAGTGAATGAGAGTTTGAGGAGACTTTCACTTGTTCCCAGACTACAGACGACTGTACGTGTCTCAACACGCCTGGAAAGTGAGTCTAAACTCACACTGAGTCTTTCCTCTCATGAACATGTGCGAGCAACACCCATCTGAACACATCAACACCAGGAGGGCTTCTTCAGGAGATGGGTTTCTATGGCAACTGTTTGAGCATCTCTTACACGATGGTCGAGAGACACACACTCAACGTTAGAGAGAGAGGGTCAGATAAGAGCATGTTTGAAAATAGCACACTCTGTGTCTTTCATAAGAGCCATGGAGAAACTGAAGCGCCTGAGCTTCTGTAACAAACACGATACATGTCCAATCTCAGGACGCTTTCATTTAATCAGCGTGCTTAAAAGAGACAAACCACTTTAGAAAGACTTTAGAAAGATCAATATATTTCAGTAAATCGGAGCTGCTCGATGAGTTAAAGGGTATTTTATATTTGGTGATATTCAATATCACAATGAATTTGCTCTGAAACACCTCTTAAAATAAAGGTAAAGGTTTATTACAAAAGAGATTGAAAGTGTTTCACACAAAGTAAAATAAAAAAATTGTACAAATGTAGTTAAATGCATGCTTTATACGCTGTTTTTACTAAATTAAAAAAATATATAATCTATAATTAATGATCAATATAACTGAAATTTTTGCATAGTAACCATAGATTACCTGTGGTATTTGGAGTAAAACCATAGTAAACCTGTGTAAAATAGGCTTAATGAAAATGCAGTACATTTTGATTGGTTGTCATGGTTTAAATCAAGTATGTGGAGTAAAACCGTAGTAAATCCTGGTAAAATAGTATTTTCTGAAAGTTGACCATAGTGTTTTCCCCAGTAACCATAGTTGAGCCGTATATACTACACACAGCCGTTGTTCACTGACGAGCTGCGCACATTCACACTGATAATGAACATTGATTTGCGCAGCTCGTCGGTAAACAACGGCTGTGTGTAGTATATACGGCTCAACGTGAAATCACGCACCTGATGGCATTTACCGCTGATTACAGAACCGGCTTTACTGACAAAACGCGCAAGCATGATCGGCCGATTCGTATCGGTGCATCCCTAGTGTTCATGATCTGTTTGATTACAACGTTACTGATTTTAACATTTATATATGTACATCGACTTAACATACAGTATTCACCACTAATAAGCTACTAAATATATTGTAGTAGCCTACATTTTTGTACAGCTGCTTTGCAACGATTTGTATTGTGAAAAGCGCTATACAAATAAACTTGAATTGAATTGAATTGAATTGAATTACCACAAAAACCACAATGGAACTATGGTTGCCATGCAAAAACCATGGTGAATTTATTCACGTAATTTTTTTTGCATCAATATTATATAAAGTGACTGAGTAATATTTACCACATATACATTTATTAAAATGTATAATCTAATGAAAAACCAAATTAATTGATTAACTGATTGTTCTATTGCATTTCCAAAGTCAATAATACTCAAATTGTGCACAATTTTTGCAAGTCAAAGATCTCAATATGAACTCAAACACTTAATCAAATTTTCACAAGACGAAACAATCTGAGCTGATTAATTGTCAACAGCCGTCTCATTTGTTTATTTAACTACAAAATAAGCACAAAAGAAAACAAAAGCAGCAGAATCCGCTGAAGACTGCAGGCCATAAAGTCATCGTGTGCTGTTTGTGTGTCTGTGTTATCAGAAATAAATGGATCGGCTCTTACAGGCGGGAATCGGCCCGTCCCAACATGCTGTTTGTTTAATGGCTTCCTTTGCTGTGCTAATCAAACGCACGCCTGCCGGATTTGCAGAAACCACTGCATCTTATTTCCAGAGCTTAAGCGGGGAGACTCACCAATCTGCTGGTGTAGCGACAAGGACGGTCGAGGGCTTCGGCTGAGTGGAAATTCAGCGTGTTCAGCAAATACGAGCTGGCGTTCGTGCTCTGGATGCGCGAGGGGCGAACGCTGCCCTTTTGAACTGCTCTCAGTTCAGTTTACCCTAGCTAAACGGCTCCAAAAAGCACAATAAAGATGCACTTCTCAAAGGAAATGAGAATAACTGCTTGTCTTGCTAAAGAAAAGATGGCCTACTTTACAAAAAACAAACTTATTCTGGTTAAAACTTTCTGCTTTTATGATTCTGAGTTTTGCTTGACATACTGTAGCTGTCCATAAAATAAAAAAATAAAAACTAGCTACTTGTTTAGACATTATCTCGGACGAGCCCCCAATAATCCCAAAATATTATATTATTAATTGAGGGCTCATCCGGGATAATTAATTATATAATAATTGGGGATAATTGGGGGCTCGTCTGGGATAATGGTATGTTAACATTAATATTAAGCTTGCACAATATCAAAACGATAAACAAAAAGATGTATAATCTGACTTTCAGCACAGTTTAAAACTAGTCACTACGCAATGCAATGTTGAAGTTCAGGTCTAACGTTAACCAATTGTAATGTGCCCCATGAGCTTGTGCGCTAGGTCAGCTGTAGTTTAAGTTTATCTATTCGTGTACTGGCTCCAAGTCAGCATTAAAAACAGGACGGAGTGTTTGGCTTATTTATCTCGGGTGGCTCATCAACCATGAAAAGTGCTGAAAACGTGGGCAGAAAATGGCGCTCGGGTCTCGTAGTGATCCATCACCGCGACCCCATCCGTGGATCTTCATAAGCACTGACATTCCCAGTACAAGAGAGGAGAGCGGATCCTCCCGCCTGCGATACGATGATGGATGGAAACACCGCCATATCAGAGGGAAGGAGAGCGGACATCTTTCTATTCACACATTTCTAGAACCACCTTCCAAAGACGCGAGTAATTCTCCATTCGCAACCCTTCAGTCAAAGCATGAAACGCGTGTAATTGAGGAGGACTCGTGTTTTCCCACATTTTAAGGGCAACGGTGTCTCACAACATGCAAATGCAACAGATGTTCTCACACTTCTGTGAATGCTAGCAGGATGTTTCATAGGGGACGCAGCTGAGAGCGCTAATTAGCCAAACCGTCCAGGCTGGATACAGTAATAAGGAGAAATGTGTGAATGTGGACAGATGTAAAATGGAAAACATCAGCTAGCTTTGAAAAAAAGCTACAATTACCAATGAGCTGCTATAGACAGACAGACAGACAGACAAACAGACAGACAGAGAGATAGTTATACATACAGACAGACAGAGAGATAGTTATACAGACAGACAGACAGAGAGATAGTTATACAGACAGACATAGATAGATAGATAGAGGTCTAGATAAATCTATACTCAGACATCTAGATACATAGACAAACAGACAGACGGATAGACAGATGGAAGATGTCTACATGGATAAACACTTTGACAAAGACATACCCAGACAGACATCTAGATAGATATACAGTCTAGATAGACAAATAGATAGACAGGCAGACAGATAGATAGAGGTCTAGATAAATCTATACTCAGACAGACGTCTAGATACATAGACAAACAGACAGATGGATAGACAGATGGAAGATGTCTACATGGATAGATAATAGGGCTGGGCGATTAATCGAAAAATAATCGAAATCGACATTCAGAACCTATAATCGTTAAAATTATAAACGTTATTCCGCCAACATGTCGATGGAGAGCTTAAACAGTATTTATACAGTAAAAAGTATTTACAGGATATACAAGGGTAATTTTATTTAGAGGATATACTGCTTATTTTCTACTTTTAATATGAAAAACATTGAAAATTATTTATTTTGTTTCCAATAGTGCAAGTTATTTATTTTCACTAATTTAAGAAAAATGTGACTTTTCGTTTTAAGCAATGCTTGCTTTAATTTCAGTTGTTCAACACTGATGTTCGATTAATAATCATAGATCGTAGATAGTGTGTTTCCTCCAATTATTTTAAAATCAAGTAATGCACCCTTCATCCAAAAATCTCTCGCTTGTAATATGTGAACATATTTACTGTACAAAACTTGTCAGTGAACTATGAGGGCAAAAAAATAATTATTATATAAATATAGGGCTGTAGTCAAGACCACCTTTGTCGAGTCCAAGACAAGTCCAAGACCAGGACTAGTCGAGTCCAAGTCAAGACCGAGTCCAAAGAGGTTCGAGTCCAAGACAAGACCGAGTCCAAAAAAGTTCGAGTCCAAGTCAAGACCGAGTCCAGGACAGGAAAAAAGCCGTATGCATGACATCATCAAGACAATCATTTTGGGTTATTATTTGTTGATCTAAAAGCAAAAACAGTGTCACAACTAGACTTGTAGTCAAGACCGCCTAAACCGAGACCAAGACACTACCAAGACCAGAAGGGTTTGAGACCAAGACCAAGACCAAGACAGACCATGTCAAGACCAAGGCCAAGTCGAGACCAAGACCGATACCAAGTCGAGACCGGAGAAAAAAAAAAAAAGACTAGTGTTGAAGCCAGGGTTAATTTAGTTTAGCTTTTTAAAATTTGTTTTATTTTGGTATAGTTTTCAAATTTTCAGTAAAATTTAGTTTAGTTTTTATTAGTTTCATTAAAGGAGAACTCCGGTGTGATTTTGACCTAAAGTGTATTGAATCATGATACCGAGTGTAAACGTACCTTGCATACGTTGATAAGCTGATAAATTCCTTGGTGATCGACACTCGACTTATCGTGACTACATTTAAGATGGCGGCGACTGCTCTGTTCCTGGTGGAAGCTGTCTGTATAAATCTACTTGTAAATAAACTACCGGTGCTTTTTCTGAGTTCTCAATGTCTCGTTTTAAATGTCAGGGCCCTAGGAAGTCTACCGATGAAGTGTGGAGCTACTTTGTGCCTCGTAAATGGTGTAAAACAGTGATTTATTTACATGACTCCTTCGATGCCCGATTGACTTTCATTGACAAGCTGTTATGAGCATCGGCTAACTGACCCCAGATTTCAGACAGCAGTGGACAAGACGAGATGAGATATGCAAGGTACGTTTACACTCGGTATCATGATTCAATACACTTTAGGTCAATATCACACCGGAGTTCTCCTTTAACATTTTTTTTAGTTTTAGTTTAGTTTCTATTTTGTGAACACATTTCTATTTAGTTTTTATATAGTTTAGTTTCAGTTTTAGATTTTTGAGATTAAATAGAGATCACGATTTCCTCGCAATTCTAAACTAAGCAAAATAATGTGAGACAAAATATTAATTGCTTCAGTCTATTTAAAAGTGTTTAATTCATTTTAATGAATTCTTAATAATTTAATACATAATATTTATATTTAAAATAGAATATGTTTAACACACCGATTTTTTTTATATTAAATTTATGAAAAAGTGGTTTGAATGAATAAATGACTTGCTCACAAAAACATCACTGGATGAATCTGCATTTTTGAATCAATCTCTATTCGTTGACAAATACATTTTTTAACAGTTGTTTCCATCTAGTGGCGAAACAATGCAATCGACACAAACATTATTTGAAGCGCCAATTACTTTCAAAAGATGACGTGCTCTGTTTTAATTTCTACCATAGACATCACATCAGTGTTTATATCCAAACTATGACCTTTAATCATAATATTGCTGTGATAATATGAATGACTGGGTAACAACACCCATGATTTTTAAGTATATACATTCCCCTTGATATCATATAATCTATTAATCTAAAGAAAACAGAATGACGACATATGGTGATACCTCATAATAGCAGTGTTAGAACTGATATACAAACACCAACCCACTACTATTACCAATGCTCGGTACTAGTACTGAGCATTAAGGAATTAAATTACAATATAGCTTCACTGCAGATGTACAGTAGTGTAGAAAAGAAGTGACCAGTAGGGGAGAGCGGGGCACAACCTAACACTTTTTGATTTTCGCGGTTTATGTAAATCCACTTGGGGTTCAGAGTACAATTTTTATCCACATTATTTTCACATTTGTCTAGTACAAATATATCGCTTTGTTTCATATTTACAGTGTATACGTTTTTCATTATTTACCTCAAAAGAAAGGAAGTGAAACGTGACAACATGCCCCATAGATGGGGTACATTGTAACATCTGAGGGGCACGTTGTAACACGACCATGCTTAAAATGTTATCTGATCAAATGAAAAAAATATACACAACAAACTAAAATAGATGTGTTAACTTTTTCAAATGTAGTAATGACGTTTTTTTTTTTTTATAAAAATGGTCTAATTTTGGAGTTTGACAATGAACATATCGCGAAGATGCTTTGAACGGTCCTGATCGCAACACACAGCGGTACAGTAGTTCAAAACAATGTGGACAAATAAATGAAACACATTTAGACATTCAGAAAAACATTCCCGTCCCTCCACACACAGCTCTCATAGAACACGACACACATAAACCAGCCAAAATGCTTTACATGTCTTGAAATAATAACATCTGAACATTAAACATTGATTGTCAGCCTTTATTCACCTGTTTCTTGTGGTTCTTGTGGATCAAAATCCTTAGAAGTCAATAGTGTAAATTGCACCGCTTATGTCATGTTAGAGTGTGTGTGAATCAATGAAAATTAACGTTAGCAGGGCACGCAGATGCAGAGCGTGCCGTGCAAATATAATCTAGTGTGTGATTGGTTATTACTTTTTTTGTTTTGTTTTTTTGTTTTTGTGATTGGTTATTGGTAGTGATGGGTCGTTCGGGCAGATGACGTGACGAAAAATTATATTTTAATTAAATTCGGGCGGGTGAAATGAAAAAATTAAAATTATAAACAGTTTAAAATGTGTGCTTACTGGGAACATAATAAAGACACCTGGACTCGATCGAGACCAAAAGCCATATTTGGCAAGACCAGTGGCCGAGACCGAGACAAGTCCGAGTCTGAATACCAGCGAGTCCGAGACAAGTCCGAGACCATAAAAAAACGGTCTCGAGACCGGACTCGAGTCCAAGACCGGACTCGAGTACTACAGCCCTGTATAAATATAATTAAATATAATTTTATTAATAAATAAAATAATCGTTCATTAATCGTAATCGGGTTAAAATGTTCAATTAATCGAGATTTTGATTCTAAGCCAAATTGCCCAGCCCTAATAGATAAACACTTTGACAAAGACATACCCAGACATACGTCTAGATAGATATACAGTCTGGACAGACAGACAGACAGACAGACAGACAGACAGACAGACAGACAGACAGACAGACAGACAGACAGACAGACAGACAGACAGACAGATAGAGGTCTAGATAAATCTATACTCAGACAGACGTCTAGATACATAGGCAAACAGACAGATGGATAGACAGATGGAAGATGTCTACATGGATAGATAAACACTTTGACAAAGACATACCCAGATAGACGTCTAGATAGACATACAGTCTAGACAGACAGACAGACAGACAGACAGACAGACAGACAGGCAGACAGACAGACAGGCAGACAGACAGGCAGACAGAGGTCTAGATAAATCTATACTCAGACAGACGTCTAGATACATAGACAAACAGACAGATGGATAGACAGATGGAAGATGTCTACATGGATAGATAAACACTTTGACAAAGACATACCCAGACAGACGTCTATATAGATATACAGTCTAGACAGACAGATAGACAGGCAGATAGACAGACAGAGGTCTAGATAAATCTATACTCAGACAGACGTCTAGATACATAGACATATACACGTCTAGATAGATATACAGTCTAGATAGACAAATAGATAGACAGGCAGACAGACAGATAGAGGTCTAGATAAATCTATACTCAGACATCTAGATACATAGACAAAAAGACAGATGGATAGACAGATGGAAGATGTCTACATGGATAGATAAACACTTTGACAAAGACATACCCAGACAGATTTCTAGATAGATATACAGTCTAGACCAAGGGTTTTCAACTCTGGCCCTCGAGGTCCACTTTCCTGCAGAGTTTAGCTCCAACCTTGATCAAACTCACCTGCCAGTAACTTTCTAGTGATCCTGAAGACCTTGATTAGCTTGTTCAGCTGTGTTTGATTAGGGTTGAAGCTAAACTCTGAAGGAAAGTGGACCTTGAGGGCCAGAGTTGAGAAACCCAGGTCTAGATGGACAGATAGATAGACAGGTATATAGACAGGCAGGCAGACAGACAGACAGACAGACAGATAGATAGATAGAGGTCTAGATAAATCTATACTCAGACAGACGTCTAGATACATAGACAAACAGACAGATGGATAGACAGATGGAAGATGTCTAGATAAATAGATAAACACTTTGACAAAGACATACCCAGACAGACGTCTGGATAGATATACAGTCTAGACAGACAGACAGACAGACAGACAGACAGACAGACAGACAGACAGATAAATAGAGGTCTAGATAAATCTATTCTCAGACAGATGTCTAAATAGATGTCTAGATAGATATACAGTCTAGATAGACAGGTAGATAGACAGACAGATGTCTAGATACATAGACAAACAGACAGATGGATAGACAGATGGAAGATGTCTAGATAAATAGATAAACACTTTGACAAAGACATACTCATCTATACTCAGACAAACGTCTAGATAAACCTGTACACAGACAGATAGACGTCTAGACAGACAGATGTCTAGATACATCTATATTCAGACAGACATCTAGATAAACCTATACACAGACAGATAGATCGATAGATACATATATAGAAATCTAAATAGGTAGACGCCTAGATAAATCTATACTCAGAGACATCTAGACAGACAGAAGGACAGATAGATGGAAGATGTCTGGACAAACATACAGACATCTAGAAAGACAGATAGACATCTAGATTAGATCTACTAATGAGTTGAATCAGCTGTGTTAGACGAGGGAGATAGAAATTGTGCAGTGTTGGGTGCTCACAGGAGCGGTAGACAAACCTACACTCAGAGAGACAGACGTCTAGATAGACAGATAGACAGTCGGATAGATGGATGTCTAGACAGAAAAACAATCAGACAGAGATAAAAAGGAAGTAAAAAGACAGACAGATGTCTAGAAAGATGACTAGATGAACATATAATCTGACAGACAGATGTAGGTGGTCAGACAGGCAGATGGATAAGAGACATCTAGAAAGAGGACAAGAAAGATGATAGACAGACAGAGCTAGGTGGTCAGACAGATAAACGTATAATCAGGCAAACAGATATATTCAAACACACCGATGCAACTCTTTTCATTTTTGTTTCTTTTTTGTAAATACTTTACTCCCTCACACACTTCGACAGAGGAGCTCCTACACACACATACACCTGCATCAGTCAGCGCTGCTCTCCAGTGGCCACACACACACACACACACACACACACACACACACACACACACACACACACACACACACACAGAGGTTTACAACCGCCATCGCCATGACCGATGATGATGTGAACAATATTTCAGGTCTGTGAGTAGCCGGGCCGAGCACAGATGACGGCGGATGCTAATGTAAACTGAGACAGAGACTGCAGCGAGTGAAGCTGGATCAGGACTGACCCCTACAGGTCAAGAGGGAATTACACCCGCTCAACTAACTCCAGCACTGACCTCAAGGTTCACCTGACAGGACAACAGCTAAAAATTCAACATCACTTCAGCCAGACGTCAATGAAAATTTAAGATTGGTTTAAACAACATGCGGGTGAGTAAATAATGACAAAATATTGCACTTCCATTATATTTTAGAACTCAAACAGCGCAAAATACTAGCAGATCAAATGGTTTTGCCTACAAACGCACACTAGCAGCCATAACGCTGCATGTTTAGTGTGGAAATATACATATAATTGTTTCCAAGTATATGAAACCATGCCGCACTGACAGAGGACTTTAACAACTAATTGATTAAGAAATGAATTAGCACTCCACAGATATGCAAATTCAAGCGTCTGGAGATGTCTAACTCTGCAAGCGCGTGCTAACGTGCCATGCAGTTTTAGCAGGACACGCGGACACTTAAGGGTGATGAGAATCTCTGAATCAATATTCAGAGCTATAAATGCACAGATGTAAAGTAAGATTACTCTGACACGGGCTGCGGTTATTTAACACGCTATAATTGAATCATTACCTGCAAAACGTGATGTTCTGAAGAGGCTAATTTGAGATATGAACCCGTAGCAAGAAAATACATTGTACTTCGAAATACAGACGTATCATTGCTGATTAGCATCAGTGTTCATTTTAACTGAAACTAAGCTGAAATAAACTTGGAAAACTTACAAAAAACTTTTAGAAATTAGAAAGGTTGCCTTGGCGAATATAGTTTAAGTAGCCTACTAAACTTAGAGAAGTAATAAAAATGACAGCAGCACACAGTTACTAAAACGTTAACTGAAATTAAAATAAACAAGCCAATTCAAAATGTTAAAACTATAAAAGTATGTAATTAATACTACGGTAACTATGAGTAGTTACTGACGTAAACTATCAGCGTTGTTATTGTCAACTATAATTAAAAGTTACACTACAACTAAAACTTAAATGTTCTTGTAAATTAAAAGAGTTTAAATTATTATTACCAGGAAAACTTAAACCTTGCCTTCGCAACTAACTGAAACAAAGTTTAAGTTGCAGAACTAAAATGACTAAAATCGAAACAAAAAAATAAAGCTAAATAGAAACTATGAAAATGCACTATGAGTAGCTACAGACGTATACTATCAGAGTTGTTACTATCAACTAAAAACAACTTAGTTTGTTAATTAAAAAAAGTTTAAGTAAAACAAAAAACAAAACAAATAATACATGATAAACTTACAAACAAAAACTCAGAATATTAGAAATGTTGCTTTGGCAACTAATTAAAAGTTGAAGTTGAAGTTGTACAAAAATTAGTCAAATTAAAACAAAAAAAAAAGTCATCTAAACAGAATTATTTAAAAGAAAAACTAATAAAAAATCAAAATGTACAACAAAATTAAACGAAAATTAAAACGAAAATGAAAGTAAATCAATTAAAATAAATTATAAATATTAGATTTAAAAACTGTATTTTAGTTAGTGGCCAAGTCAATATTTTGAATTTTTTTTTTTTTTTTAATGACAAACTACACCTAAAATAAACAAAAGCAAACTGAAAAATAAGAAAACAATTATTTAAAAATAATAAACGTGTTAACTAAAGTAAAAATGATAACTAAAAGTCTAAAAATCAAATTTAATTCAAGTTACTAAAATATAGACAAATATAAAACAAAAATATAAAAATATGCTGATCCAAAATAATAAATATAGGGTTGGTCCTAGAGATTCCAAAGTTGGTCAGATCACTATTAATGGCTATCACTACAAGTGTGTCAAATTTCAGCATTTTTCTATGTTCCCTTCATAGGGCTGCCAAAGGAGGAGGAGGAGGAGGAGGAGAAATACAGATACAATAGTGGCTACAGCCCCTTTAGGGCTTGGCCCCTAATAAACACCATACTAGTAAATAACAGTGAGTAACTTTGGGCTACGGTTAGCTAAAAGTATGAGCATTCACATTGCAGGTCAATAAAACACTGGGAACCACCAATGCAAAACTTTCCAAACTTCAACTGAAAGACAAAATTCACATTGTCTTTCACTAAAGTTGCATAAAGTCCAGTTTTTCCAAAAACTTTGGTGCATTCTAAAGGCAGGCACTAAAAGCAGAGCTGAAAGTGCATTATCTCCAATCAGACTCTGTCAGGTTGAGCCGCGCCACACCAAAGTTTAGGAACCAGCTTTCTATTTGTCTAAGATCATCTGAGCCAAATTTTGGGAAGAATTGGATTGATTTTGAAGGAGTAGCAAAAAAATGAAATACTGTACTTATCAAAATGGCCACTACTGTAAGGGGTGGAGTCATAACGTAAGCTATTGAATGTGTTTTGTAGAACAAGGGGCTCAAGAGTTATTACCATTTCAATGTTGAATTTTTGAACTGGTTGTGGCACTATAGAGTTGGTCCTAGAGATCCCAAAGTTGGTCAGATCAGTATTAATGGCCATCACTACAAGTGTGCCAAATTTCATCATTTTCATCATTCCTATCTTCCCTTCATAGGGCTGCCAAAAAAGAAGAACAACAACAACTTTGGGCTACGATTAGCTAAAAGTATGAGTGTTCACATTGCAGGTCAATAAAACGCTGGGAACCACCGATGCAAAACTTTCCAAACTTCAACTGAAAGATAAATTCACATTCCCTTTCACTAAAGTTGCATAAAGTCCAGTTTTTCCAAAAACTCTGGTGCATTCTGAAGGCAGGCACTAAAAGCAGAGCTGAAAGTGCATTATGCATCTTTCTCTATGCATTCTAAGATCATCTGAGCCAATTTTGGGAAGAATTGGATCGATTTTGTAGGAGGAGTAGCAAAAAAATGAAATACTGTACTTTTCAAAATGGCCACTGTAAGGGGTGGTGTCATAATGTAAGCTATTGAATGTGTTTTGTAGAACAAGGGACTCAAGAGTTATTACCATTTCAATGTTCAATATTTGAACTGGCTGTGGCGCTATAGAGTTGGTCCTAGAGATCCCAAAGTTGGTCAGATCACTATTAATGGCCATCAATACAAATGTGCCAAATTTCATCATTTTCATCATTCCTATCTTCCATTCATAGGGCTGCCAAAAAAGAAGAAGAACAACAACTTTGGGCTACGATTAGCTAAAAGTATGAGTGTTCACATTGCAGGTCAATAAAACGCTGGGAACCACCAATGCAAAACTTTCCAAACTTCAACTGAAAGACAAACTCACATTCCCTTTCGCTAAAGTCCAGTTTTTCCAAAAACTCTGGTGCATTCTGAAGGCAGGCACTAAAAGCAGAGCTGAAAGTGCATTATGCTAGCCTGACAAGCCAGACCCACATAAATGTAGGGTCTGGGCACTCTCCATAGACAGCGCTCAACCGGAGGGGCGGGATAAACGGTTGTCTTTCAAACTCACTCTCCACGCAATAGGATAGCGCTACAACCAATCGGAGCAACGAAGAAGGTGAAGTAGTCAACTCCAAATACATCCTTCTTTTGTAAGAACGACCTCAGTGCAGTTTCTTGTTCTTTTCTCAGAGAAAAGCTTAACTCCAAGTCTTTCAGAGTGGCGGCCAAAGCCGATTCGAAAGAAAGTTGTTCGCTAGCAGCAGCCATCGCTTTATCTCTCACGCGTAATTCACGGAACCAGAGAACGTCTGACGAAACGAATGGTCGCAGGTCAGTCGTCATCATGTTAAACCCGCCCACCGACTCGTGATTGGCCCGGTCGATTTTGGATTTTTGGAAATCTCAAGTGAACGGAGAGTTACTAGACTGCCCTTAGAAGCAAATGTAATTTGCTGCCGCTAGGGGCGCGTCTAGATTCTAGGCTAGCATTATGCATCTTTCTCTATGCATTCTAAGATCATCTGAGCCAATTTCGGGAAGAATTGGATCGATTTTGTAGGAGGAGTAGCAAAAAAATGAAATACTGTACTTTTCAAAATGGCCACTACTGTAAGGGGTGGTGTCGGAATGTAAGCTATTGAATGAGTTTTGTAGAACAAGGGTCTCAAGAGTTATTACCATTTCAATGTTCAATATTTGAACTGGTTGTGGCGCTATAGAGTTGGTCCTAGAGATCCCAAAGTTGGTCAGATCACTATTAATGGCCATCACTACAAGTGTGCCAAATTTCATCATTTTCATCATTCCTATCTTCCCTTCATAGGGCTGTCAAAAAAGAAGAACAACAACAACTTTGGGCTACGATTAGCTAAAAGTATGAGTGTTCACATTGCAGGTCAATAAAACACTGGGAACCACCGATGCAAAACTTTCCAAACTTCAACTGAAAGATAAATTCACATTCCCTTTCACTAAAGTTGCATAAAGTCCAGTTTTTCCAAAAACTCTGGTGCATTCTAAAGGCAGGCACTAAAAGCAGAGCTGAAAGTGCATTATGCATCTTTCTCTATGCATTCTAAGATCATCTGAGCCAATTTTGGGAAGAATTGGATCGATTTTGTAGGAGGAGTAGCAAAAAAATGAAATACTGTACTTTTCAAAATGGCCACTACTGTAAGGGGTGGTGTCATAATGTAAGCCATTGAATGTGTTTTGTAGAGCAAGAGACTCAAGAGTTATTACCATTTCAATGTTCAATATTTGAACTGGTTGTGGCGCTATAGAGTTGGTCCTAGAGATCCCAAAGTTGGTCAGATCACTATTAATGGCCATCAATACAAATGTGCCAAATTTCATCATTTTCATCATTCCTATCTTCCCTTCATAGGGCTGCCAAAAAAGAAGAACAACAACAACTTTGGGCTACGAGTAGCTAAAAGTATGAGTGTTCACATTGCAGGTCAATAAAACGCTGGGAACCACCGATGCAAAACTTTCCGAACTTCAACTGAAAGATAAATTCACATTCCCTTTCACTAAAGTTGCATAAAGTCCAGTTTTTCCAAAAACTCTGGTGCATTCTAAAGGCAGGCACTAAAAGCAGAGCTGAAAGTGCATTAGCTCCAATCAGACTCTGTCAGGTTGAGCCGCGCCACACCAAAGTTTAGGAACCAGCTTTCTATGCGTTCTAAGATCATCTCAGCCAAATTTTGGGAAGAATTGGATTGATTTTGTAGGAGGAGTAGCAAAAAAATGAAATACTGTACTTTTCAAAATGGCCACTACTGTAAGGGGTGGAGTCATAATGTAAGCTATTGAATGTGTTTTGTAGAACAAGGGGCTCAAGAGTTATTACCATTTCAATGTTGAATTTTTGAACTGGTTGTGGCACTATAGAGTTGGTCCTAGAGATCCCAAAGTTGGTCAGATCAGTATTAATGGCCATCACTACAAGTGTGTCAAATTACATCATTTTCCTATGGTCCCTTCATAGGGCTGCCGAAGAAGAAACAATAGTAGCTACAGCCCCTTCGGGGCTTGCGCCCTAATAAACACCATACTAGTAAATAACAGTGAGTAACTTTGGGCTACGAGTAGCTAAAAGTATGAGCGTTCACATTGCAGGTCAATAAAACGCTGGGAACCACCAATGCAAAACTTTCCAAACTTCAACTGAAAGACAAAATTCACATTCCCTTTCACTAAAGTCCAGCTTTTCCAAAAACTCTGGTGCATTCTGAAGGCAGGCACTAAAAGCAGAGCTGAAAATGCATTATGCATCTTTCTCTATGCATTCTAAGATCATCTGAGCCAATTTTGGGAAGAATTGGATCGATTTTGTAGGAGGAGTAGCAAAAAAATGAAATACTGTACTTTTCAAAATGGCCACTACTGTAAGGGGTGGTGTCATAATGTAAGCCATTGAATGTGTTTTGTAGAGCAAGAGACTCAAGAGTTATTACCATTTCAATGTTCAATATTTGAACTGGCTGTGGCGCTATAGAGTTGGTCCTAGAGATCCCAAAGTTGGTCAGATCACTATTAATGGCCATCAATACAAGTGTGCCAAATTTCATCATTTTCATCATTCCTATCTTCCATTCATAGGGCTGCCAAAAAAGAACAACAACAACAACTTTGGGCTACGGTTAGCTAAAAGTATGAGTGTTCACATTGCAGGTCAATAAAACACTGGGAACCACCAATGCAAAACTTTCCAAACTTCAACTGAAAGATAAATTCACATTCCCTTTCACTAAAGTTGCATAAAGTCCAGTTTTTCCAAAAACTCTGGTGCATTCTAAAGGCAGGCACTAAAAGCAGAGCTGAAAGTGCATTAGCGTCAAGCAGACTGTGTCAGGTTGAGCTGCGCCACACCAATCAAAGATCAGGAACCGGCTTTCAGTCTCTTTCTGTCAGGCGGACCGGACCAGACCGACCAGCAGGCGTTTGACATTTCTCTGACATTTCTTTTTCATGCATTTCTGCTTTATTGAGGGGAATGAAAACAGTTCATTTTAGCTTTTTACAAACATGAATGTGAGAAATCCCTAATGGAAGGAGCTGAAAGGCGAGCTCTGTCGAAGCGCGGCTCAGAAACGGCGTTCGTCCTGCTGGAGGAGAGCGTGAAACCGCAATCTCACACTGCGCTCGTGTTGCTATCACAATGGACAAGATTATTCCAGTCCAGTCAAATAACATGAGACTTTAGATTAAAAACCCACCCAACACGCCGCCGCTCTGACAGTCGAGACAATGCCGAACGCTCAGAAAGAAACTATAACATGTTTGTGTTTGTTACAATCCCTCACTGAGCGATTAATCACATTTAATCAACAAGAGCATTTACAGCACCTTGACTCTAACTTCAGAGCTGAGTCAACAGGAGACTGGAGGAAGGGCTTAATCTCAACTAAATTTTAACTGTTATTACTGTTAAAATACTAAATAATAGTGTACAAGGACATTTCAATATAAGATAAGACCTTTCATATGAGTAAAACTAGCTGATTTAAGGCCACATTAACATACTAAAACTAACTACAAGTCATTCGTTGGTTGATTTCCTCAGATATAAGTTAGAATAAGTTGTGAATACTGACTTAACCACTGGTATTAGTTTAAGTCATCATGGTTTAAAAAACAAAACATGTACCACACAGCCTTTTTAACAACATCAGTATGATGAAACGCCAACATTCAAAAAAATAAATTGATCATTTACATGATCTATTATAATAAATTGATTATTTTAAATGATTATGAATATATTAATAATATTAAAACGTATATTAAAGAAAACTATCACTATTATTAAGAGTAAAATAGTAATAGTAAAATGTTATGAATGCTTCATATTAGAAAATGAATATTTTATTGAAACAAAACATCAATTTCAAATAAAAAATCAGTAGTAGTAGTAGTAATAGTATTTATTAATAATGCATTATCACTATATGTAAATTATCATCTAAATATTGTGATTAAAAGGAATACAATTTTAGCTTTTTATGAAAACTTATTTTTTTAAATGATTATGATTATTAATATATAAGTATAGTAATTTTATTATTTTAATAGTAGCATCATAATTCTTAAATACTAAAATTATTAATAAAACAATAGATGCTTTTAATATTAACATGTTGTGGTTAGTTATTAATAAAATATTTCAGAATTGTTAAGAAATATAATAAAAGTAGTATTATTAAATAAAAACAAACCATTACAATTAAACATTATTATTATTTTAATAATAATAATAATATTTTATAATTTTTAAACACACTATATTACATTGTAATTTATATTAAATAAAAAATAATGGATTAACAATTTAGATATTTACATTTAATTGTTATTATTAATAAAATGTTTTATAATTAAGAAACATAAAAGTAGTATTAAGTAAAACAAACACTTATAAATATTACAATTACAAAATAGAATAATCATCAATACATTAGATATTTACATTGTTATTTTGTTTGTTTCATTAAAAAAATATATAATAAAAGTATTATTAAATAAAAACAAACTATTACAATTATTAAAAATCATTATTATTTCAATAACATTAATAACAACAAAAATAATAATAATAATATAGTAATAAAAAAGTAACATTCCTAATTTTACTAATTTTATTACATTATTGTTAATTAAATCAAAAACCGTTAATTAATACATAATTTAGATATTTACATTTAGTTTATTGTTATATATTATTGATTTTAGAATTAAGAAATATATAACAGTATTATTATTACATAAACTAATTACAAATTATTATTCAATAATAATAATAATAAAATTTATTCTTAAATACACTAGTTTTATTGTATTACATTATTGTATTATTTAATTATTATTTTATTGTATTACATTATTTGTTTTATTAAAGAATAATATAATACATAATTTAGGTATTTACATTTAATTTATTATTATTTTCATTAATTAAAAATATATAATAAAAGTAGTATTAAATAAAAACAAATTACTACAATTATTATTATTATTATTATTATTAAATACACCATTTTTATTTTATTACATTATGATTTTTATTAAATAATAAATTAACACAATTTAGATATTTACATTTAATTGGTGGTTATTATTAAAAATAATAAAATGTATTATTTTACACAACAAAAACAACAACAATTAACTATATAATTTCATTACTAGTTTTAATAAATAAAAAACAATGAATTGATACATAATTTATATTTTTACACTTAACTTATTACTATTATTAGTAGTAGCATTAATAAAATATTTCATAATTAGGAAAACGTATAATAAAAGTAGTATTGTTAACGGTTACAATTTTCTTAAATAATTAAATGTCTCCAACACAATTACTTAATACATCATTTAGATATTTATCTGTATTTTTTTTCTTAAAACATAAATAATACAATTCTACGAACCTAACCTTTCTGAATCTGCCATTCCAACTGCAATCGCATCTCAATGAATGCAACACACTCTCGCTGTGGAGTTGTGACCTTGCCTAACAATTACAGAGAATGTGAATAATACTGCTGTCTCCAGTGTGATCTGACGGCGCGACCTCACGTGACGGCCGTTCAGGGATCAAACCCCGTCCCGCCGTTATCGTCCCGTCACAGTGGCGCTAAACACTTCACATGTGGAGAACATCATACAAAAGCAGATTATTAGCCTCCCGTTACTCTAATAACAGCTCGCGCTCGTCCTTCACCGAGGTTACATGTTATGATAATCCAGCCATTGACATCCAGAGCATAAATCAGGCCGCTGCGTTATGAATGCGGCTATTATGAATAAATAATGCTGAGCTCAAACAGCACGATGCATCACGGGCCGGCAAATCTAGTTTGCACAGACACACCTGCCGGAAAAAGACGCAGATCGCATTAATATTGCTGCGCGCAAGAAGGTTTTACTAGCAAATCCACTCACAAAGCAAATACATAATGCCTGTCATGAACATGTCTAGGTCATATTTCAGGGAAGTTATGAATGAAGGCGTACGTTTTACTTCTTGCAAGACCGTCGAACAGGAAGTAGGCGAGCGCAAGCGCATCCATCCGTAAGACTAAAGTTGAAATAGTTTCTTTGTGTTTGGGTGAGCATCTGACGCTGCAGAAAAGCCCTGCGAGGACGCCGGCAGGTGACGAGGAGAAATCGATGGCCGGGGCTCACAAACACGCTATTAATTTCCGGCCTGCCGTGTATCTGTCAGGTCGAAAGCGAGACGCGGGAGTTTGTTTCTGACGAGACACTTTTGGCCTCTCGATCGCTCTCCATGTGTTCTGCTGACTGCTTGATTCAGCGGACGCAGAAATACTCGCTTTGTCTTTCCTTTTTGCTCTTTTGTCATCTTTAGCTCGTTCTAGAAACAATCTGTGCCGTTTGCCTAAAAACCCCCATGCATGAAACCCAGCAAACTGGTAGTTGCTTAACAGCTTGTTTTGTGCTATTCCTCTTTTTTAATTAAAGAAATTACACTAGTTTATTATGGGTGTGAATTTTTCTAATTGGATTTATTCACAAACAAATCACCTTAACCCTCTGGTTGTATTCGAGTCAAATTGACCTGGAAAAGATAGACTGAAAATGCTAGTTAACATTATCACATTGGACTCAAACTTCCTCACTTTGTTCACACAGGGTATAAGTACATCTCAGATATTTTTTTATTTTATTTTTTTTATAATTTGTGGGTTTTATTTCACCTAGTCACACTCGTGGTGTTCCCGGGTCAAAAATGACCGGACTCTAAACAATTGCTTATAAATCTCTCATTATGCTGGATTCAATCTTTATCAACTTGTTTTCTTTCATTTAGGACTGGTTTTGTGTTTCTATTTGCATCTGAGTAATCATAGGCCTCATTTATCTGAAAGTAGGCGCCTCAATTTGAGCAAAAAAAGCAATTTTTATGAATAATTCTCAAAATATGAGATAAATTATGAAAATTTGCACTGTTTCTCACACTAGTGTGCTTTAATGTTTAATCAGGAAGTTTGATTTTAAATGTTCTCATTTTGTACAAAATTGCACAAAGTCACACTCGTGGTGTTCCCGGGTCAAAAATGACCGGACTCTAAACAATTGCTTATAAATCTCTCATTTTGCTAGATTATCACCAAATGTTGGATTCAATCTTTTTATCAACTTGTTTTCTTTCATTTAGGACTGGTTGTGTGTTTCTATTTGCATCTGAGTAATCGTAGGCCTCATTTATCCGAAAGTAGGCGCCTCAATTTTTGAGTGAAAAAAGCAATTATGAATAATTCTCAAAATATGAGATAAATTATGAAAATTTGCACTGTTTCTCACACTAGTGTGTTTTAATATTTAATCAGGAAGTTTGCTTTAAAATGTTTTCATTTTGTACAAAATTGCACAAAGTCACACTTGTGGTGTTCCCGGGTCAAAAATGACCGGACTCTAAACAATTGCTTATAAATATCTCATTATGCTAGATTATCACCAAATGTTGGATTCAATCTTTTTATCAACTTGTTTTCTTTCATTTAGGACTGGTTTTGTGTTTCTATTTGCATCTGAGTAATCGTAGGCCTCATTTATCCGAAAGTAGGCGCCTCAATTTTTGAGTGAAAAAAGCAATTTTTATTAATAATTTAAAAAATATGAGATAAATTATATAAATTTGCACCGTTTCTCACATTAGTGTGCTTTAATGTTTAATCAGGAAGTTTGCTTTTAAATGTTATCATTTTGTACAAAATTGCAAAAAAGTCACACTTGTGGTGTTCCCGGGTCAAAAATGACCGGACTCCAAACAATTGCTTATAAATCTCTCATTATGCGAAATTATCACCAAATGTTGGATTCAATCTTTTTATCAACATGCTTTCTTTCATTTAGGACTGGTTTTGTGTTTCTGTTTGCATCTGATTAATCGTAGGCCTCATTTATCCGAAAGTAGGCACCTCAATTTTTGAGTGAAAAAAGCAATTATGAATAATTCTCAAAATATGAGATAAATTATGAAAATTTGCACCGTTTCTCACACTAGTGTTTTAATGTTTAATCAGGAAATTTGCTATTAAATGTTTTCATTTTGAACAAAATTGCACAAAGTCACACTTGTGGTGTTCCCGGGTCAAAAATGACCGGACTCCAAACAATTGCTTATAAATCTCTCATTATGCGAAATTATCACCAAATGTTGGATTCAATCTTTTTATCAACATGCTTTCTTTCATTTAGGACTGGTTTTGTGTTTCTGTTTGCATCTGATTAATCGTAGGCCTCATTTATCCGAAAGTAGGCACCTCAATTTTTGAGTGAAAAAAGCAATTATGAATAATTCTCAAAATATGAGATAAATTATGAAAATTTGCACCGTTTCTCACACTAGTGTTTTAATGTTTAATCAGGAAATTTGCTATTAAATGTTTTCATTTTGAACAAAATTGCACAAAGTCACACTTGTGGTGTTCCCGGGTCAAAAATGACCGGACTCCAAACAATTGCTTATAAATATCTCATTATGCTATATTATCACCAAATGTTGGATTCAATCTTTTTATCAACTTGTTTTCTTTCATTTAGGACTGGTTTTGTGTTTCTATTTGCATCTGAGTAATCGTAGGCCTCATTTATCTGAAAGTAGGCGCCTCAATTTTTGAGTGAAAAAAGCAATTTTTATTAATAATTTTAAAAACATGAGATAAATTATATAAATTTGCACTGTTTCTCACACTAGTGTGCTTTAATGTTTAATCAGGAAGTTTGCTTTTAAATGTTTTCATTTTTAACAAAATTGCACAAAGTCACACTTGTGGTGTTCCCGGGTCAAAAATGACCGGACTCTAAACAATTGCTTATAAATATCTCATTATGCTAGATTATCACCAAATGTTGGATTCAATCTTTTTATCAACATGTTTTCTTTCATTTAGGACTGGTTTTGTGTTTCTATTTGCATCTGAGTAATCGTAGGCCTCATTTATCCGAAAGTAGGCGCCTCAATTTTTGAGTGAAAAAAGCAATTATGAATAATTCTCAAAATATGAGATAAATTATGAAAATTTGCACTGTTTCTCACACTAGTGTGCTTTAATGTTTAATCAGGAAGTTTGCTTTTAAATGTTTTCATTTTGTACAAAATTGCACAAACTCACACTTGTGGTGTTCCCGGGTCAAAAATGACCGGACTCCAAACAACTGCTTATAAATCTCTCATTATGCTAGATTATCACCAAATGTTGGATTCAATCTTTTTATCAACTTGTTTTCTTTCATTTAGGACTGGTTTTGTGTTTCTATTTAAATCTGAGTAATCGTAGGCCTCATTTATCCGAAAGTAGGCGCCTCAATTTTTGAATGAAAAAAGCAATTTTTATGAATAATTTTCAAAATATGAGATAAATTATGAAAATTTGCACTGTTTATCACACTAGTGTGCTTTAATGTTTAATCAGGAAGTTTGCTTTTAAATGTTTTCATTTTGTACAAAATTGCACAAAGGCACACTTGTCAAAAATGTCCGTCCATTGAAAGTCAATGGGGAAGATCACAAAAAACAGGACCTTTATTTTGAAATGCTTTTATTTTCTGAAAAGGGGCACAAAGTAACACTTATGCAGTTCCCTGTTGAATCTGATCATCGTGACATACAAGAAAGAACACATTAGGATTATGTACATAGTTATTTCTCTTACTTTCAATCTTCCCCATTCACTTTCAATGGCTGGCTATTTTCGACAGGTGTAACTTTGTGCAATTTTGTACAAAATAAAAGCATTTATAAGCAAACTTCCGGATTAAACTTTAAAGCACACTAGTGTGATAAACAGTGCAAATTTTAATAAATTTGTGAAATATTGTGAAAAAAAAAATGTTTTTACTTAAATTAGGCACCTACTTTCAAATAAATAAGGCCTATGATTACTCAGATGCAAAATAGAAACACAAAACCAGTCCTAAATGAAAGAAAACAAGTTGACAAATAGATTTAATCCAATATTTGGTGATAATATAGCATAATGAAAGATTTATAAGCAGTTGTTTGGAGTCTGGGAACAGTGGGAACAGTGTGACAGGAATCCGAACACAACCAGAGGGTTAAACATTAATACTTCACACATTACAAAAAACTTTACAATATTTCTCATTCATTACAAAAATAGTTAACTGCATGAGTTAACATGAACTATAACAATGAAAAACACTTATTCAGCACTTCATTTTACCATAAACTTTAAACCTAATCTAGGATTTGTTGAACTAGGTTTCATTAACTCAAGCTATGTTGAGCCATTCAATTTAAAACACCGATTAATTAACTGACTGCGATTAAAGTTTAAAGTAATGAAGCAACAGAATTAAAAGTTAAAGGAAAGGTTCACTTCCAGTAAAGATTTCTGGAAAAAAATAAAAATAAATAAATAAATTAATTAATTAATTAATTATATATATATATATATATATATATATATATATATATATATAATCTAAAGTAATTTTAATTAACATATATATATATTATTTTTAAACCAATTAATAAAAATGCTTTCGATTATAAACATTTAATGAAACCATTGAAAAAAAGGAATCCAGAAAATTTTATGGAAAACACAGGATTTGGTAAAAATAAAACTTAATTTGAGGGGGAAAAATGTTAAAAATGTTAAAAAAATACATGTTAAATTGTGTATATTTAACAAATTGTGTATAATATATATATATATATATTTTTTTTTTTTTTTTTTTTTTTTTAACTATTAAAAGAGAGTCTAGAAAAATTAAAATGGGAACAAAATGGAATTACGAAAAATTAAAATGGAAAAAAATATATATAAAACTGAATTTGCGAAAAAATAAAACTGATTTCACTACTTAAACTGAAATAAATAAATAAATAAATAAATAAATAAATAAATAAATATAAAATAAAACTCTTACTAGCTTTAATGCAGTGTATATTTCTTCTGATAAAACCTTCTGGAAAAAGCATTAATGTAAATACCTATACAATATATAATACCTATAATATAAAAAGTTGAGAAACTGACATAAAAAAAAAAAAACTTTTTGCAATAAACCATGACACATGCAGGTCAAATTGACCAGCATACAGCAATCGCAAAATACATTTTGTACACCATCATTCTAGTGATGTCATCCCCGAATGACAGTGAGAAGCAACGGCTGACGTTGACAGAGATCCACATCGATTTTTTATTTTTTTTTATTTGATGTCAGAAGCACAATCACTCTGACAGGGATCAAGTGTGATGTAGTGATGACGGCTCATCAGAAAGCTGAAGGAAACCCCAGTGTGTGAAGCCACTCTTCCACAAGACAAACCAGCTGAGCATCAAACAACACAGGAGAATATACACAGAGCAGATGTGCATGTGGGATACGATTAACTCCAGAGAAACGGGGCAAAACCAAAGCCAAAAGTTGCATGTTTGTAAGAAACAAATCCATCATTAAGATGTTTTTAACTCTAAACTCTTGCTTAAGGCTAAAATATGACTCCTGTTGTCCCTCACATCCAAATCCAGCCACATTTGTTGTATGTTTCGGACTGTTTTGGTTTGTAAAACGGTGCAGATTTCTCTTCTGACTCAGACCAGACCACTTTTTCACTGGAGGAAGCGTTATTATAAATTATGGACTCATATTTTAGCTAAAAACAGCTTCTCAAGATGTTAACTGATGGACTGGAGTGCTGTGGATTATTGTAACATTTTATCAGCCGTTTGGACTCTCATTCTGATGGCACCCATTCACTTTAGAGGATCCATTTGTGAGCAAATAACGTAATGCCATATTTCTCCAAATCTGATTTCGGAGAATCTGATGTTTGTTTCTGCATCAGATTTGGAGAAACGTAGCATTACATCACTTGCTCGCCAACGGATCCTCTAAAGTGAATGAGTGCCGTCAGAATGAGCGTCCAATCACCACAGAGGATCCATTTCTGAGCAAATAACATAATGCCGCATTTCTCCAAATCTGATTTGGAGAATCTGATGTTTGTTTCTGCATCAGATTTGGAGAAACATAGCATTACGTCACTTGCTCACCAACGGATCCTCTGAAGTGAATGGGTGCCGTCAGAATGAGAGTCCAGACATCTGATAAAAACATCACAATGATCCACAAGTAATCCACACCACTCCAGTCCATCAGCTAACATATTATGAAGCAAAAAGATGTGTTTGTGAGAAACAAATCCATCATAAAGATGTTTTTAAATTAAAACTGTTGTTTTTGACTAAAATATAAGTCTATAATCCATAATAATGCTTCCTCCAATAAAAAGGTCCATCCCCTGTTTTCTCTCACATCAAAATCCAACCACATATTATACAAATTTTGGACTGTTTTGGCTTTGGATTTCTCTCCTGATTCAAGCAATATTATGTATAAAGGACTCGTATTTTAGCGGAAAAAATAGTTTAGAGTTAAAACATCTTTATGATGAATTTGTTTCTTAGAAACATAACTTTTGTCTTCTCAAGATGTTAACTGATGGACTGGAGTGGTGTGGCTTACTGTGATGTTTTTATCAGCTGTTTGGTCTCTCTTTCTGACGGCACCCATTCACTCCAGAGGATCCATTTCTGAGCAAATAACGAAATGCCACATTTCTCCAAATCTAATTTGGAGAATCTGATGTTTGTTTCTGCATCAGATTTGGAGAAACGTAGCATTACGTCACTTGCTCACAAACGGATCCTCTGAAGCGAATGGGTGCCGTCAGAATGAGAGTCCAGACATCTGATAAAAACATCACAATAATCCACAAGTAATCCACACCACTCCAGTCCATCAGCTAACATATTATGAAGCAAAAAGATGTGTTTGTGAGAAACAAATCCATCATTAAGACGTTATTAAATTAAAACTGTTGTTTTTGACTAAAATAAAGTTTATAATCCACAATAATGCTCTTTTCAGTAAAAAAATACCAGCCCCTGTTGTCTCTCACATCAAAATCCAACCACATATTATACAGATTTTGGACTGTTTTGGCTTTGGATTTCTCTCCTGATTCAAGCAATATTATGTATAAAGGACTTGTTATTTTACCGGGAAAAAAAATGGTCTGAAGTCAAAATATCTTTATGATGAATTTGTTTCTTAGAAACATAACTTTTGTCTTCTCAAGATGTTAACTAAAGGACTGGAGTGGTGTGGATTACTGTGATGTTTTTATCAGCTGTTTGGTCTCTCTTTCTGACGGCACCCATTCACTTCAGAGGATCCATTTCTGGGCAAATAACGTAATGCCACATTTCTCCAAATCTGATTTGGAGAATCTGATGTTTGTTTCTGCATCAGATTTGGAGAAACGTAGCATTACGTCACTTGCTCACAAACGGATCCTCTGAAGTGAATGGGTGCCGTCAGAATGAGAGTCCAAACATCTGATAAAAACATCACAATAATCCATTAGTAATCCATTAGCTAACATATTATACAGTTTTTGAACTGTTTTGGCTTTGGATTTCTCTCCTGATTCAAGCAATATTATGTATAAAGGACTCGTATTTTAGCAGAAAAAATGGTTTGAAGTTAAAACATCTTTATGATGAATTTGTTTCTTAGAAACACAGCTTTTGTCTTCTCAAGATGTTAACTAATGGACTGGAGTGGTGTGGATTACTTGTGGATTATTGTGATGTTTTTATCAGCCGTTTGGACTCTCATTCTGACGGCACCCATTCACTTCAGATGATCCATTTCTGAGCAAATAACGTAATGCCACATTTCTCCAAATCTAATTTGGAGAATCTGATGTTTGTTTCTGCATCAGATTTGGAGAAACGTAGCATTACGTCACTTGCTCACAAACGGATCCTCTGAAGCGAATGGGTGCCGTCAGAATGAGAGTCCAAACATCTGATAAAAACATCACAATAATCCATTAGTAATCCATCAGCTAACATATTATACAGTTTTTGAACTGTTTTGGCTTTGGATTTCTCTCCTGATTCAAGCAATATTATGTATAAAGGACTCGTATTTTAGCAGAAAAAATGGTTTGAAGTTAAAACATCTTTATGATGAATTTGTTTCTTAGAAACACAGCTTTTGTCTTCTCAAGATGTTAACTAATGGACTGGAGTGCTGTGGATTACTTGTGGATTATTGTGATGTTTTTATCAGCCGTTTGGACTCTCATTCTGACGGCACCCATTCACTTCAGATGATCCATTTCTGAGCAAATAACGTAATGCCACATTTCTCCAAATCTGTTTTGGAGAATCTGATGTTTGTTTCTGCATCAGATTTGGAGAAACGTAGCATTACGTCACTTGCTCACCAACGGATCCTCTGAAGCGAATGGGTGCCGTCAGAATGAGAGTCCAAACATCTGATAAAAACATCACAATAATCCATTAGTAATCCATCAGCTAACATATTATACAGTTTTTGAACTGTTTTGGCTTTGGATTTCTCTCCTGATTCAAGCAATATTATGTATAAAGGACTCGTATTTTAGCGGAAAAAATAGTTTAGAGTTAAAACATCTTTATGATGAATTTGTTTCTTAGAAACATAGCTTTTGTCTTCTCAAGATGTTAACTAATGGACTGGAGTGGTGTGGAATACTGTGATGTTTTTATCAGCTGTTTGGTCTCTCTTTCTGACGGCACCCATTCACTCCAGAGGATCCATTTCTGAGCAAATAACGTAATGCCACATTTCTCCAAATCTGATTTGGAGAATCTGATGTTTGTTTCTGCATCAGATTTGGAGAAACGTAGCATTACGTCACTTGCTCACCAACGGATCCCCTGAAGTGAATGGGTGCCGTCAGAATGAGAGTCCAAACATCTGATAAAAACATCACAATAATCCATCAGCTAATATATTATACAGTTTTTTAACTGTTTTGGCTTTGGATTTCTCTCCTGATTCAAGCAATATTATGTATAAAGGACTCGTATTTTAGCAGAAAAAATGGTTTGAAGTTAAAACATCTTTATGATTAATTTGTTTCTTAGAAACACAGCTTTTGTCTTCTCAAGATGTTAACTGATGGACTGGAGTGGTGTGGATTGCTGTGATGTTTTTATCAGCCGTTTGGACTCTCATTCTGACGGCACCCATTCACTACAGAGGATCCGCTGCTGAGCAAGTGACGTAATGCTACATTTCTCCAAATCTGATTCTGAAACAAACTCATCTACATCTTGGATGGCCTAAGGATGACTTATAATTTTGATCCGAAGCAATTTTGTGACCTGCAACTACAGACCTATGATAAAACATGCACAAAATGAGTCGAAAAGACAATTCAACATTCTTAGAAGCGCAAGCCGAAGAAAGCAGGAGTGAAAGGCCGCAGTATAAATAAACGAGGGGATGAGCAATCTTTCTGGGTAGTTATCAATCACTGCTGTGTGCTCACTGAGGCTGGCCGGCGATGACTCACTGCTGTAGCGAGAGCAGCGGTGTCCGTATCCCAGCAGTCACGGGTCAAACCACACACTCTCGCTCACTCGCGCAAACACCCGGCCAGGTCTCGCCGCGCGGTTATTCACGCGCACGCTCCGCTGAGCTCTCTGGCTAACAGGAAATGAGCCAGTTGATAGAACGAGGCCCAGGCTGTCGATAGGGGCTCTGCGCTTTCGGATTTGTGCCCCGCTAAAGACTCCAGGGCTAATGCCATGTGCCAGCGCCAACGGAAGGGGGACGTGACCTCTACCTGCTACAGCGAAACTCGCCACCGCAATGGAAAACGGTTATATATTTGGCTCGAAGTGCACCTGCTCACCTCAAGGATGCTAAATTAGTCTGGACAGGAGGATATTAGAAAATTCCCGGTTGGAAGCAAATCTAAAATGTTAGAGAAAAAAAGGGTGCTAAAAAAGGAGTTACAACCAAAAACCAAAAATTCATGTTATTTAGAAAAAAAAAAAGTGCAAAACTCACTCTAGAAGAAATAATTTAAACTTCAGCTAAAATTCTAATTGCTTAACAACTTATTGTAAAATGTTTCCAAAAACATAGACACAGCAATGTACGATTTCTGAAACTGTATATAAAAATGTTTAACTTCTTTTTTTCTTTTTTTTTTTCTTAGAGCCTGATTATTTCCGTATTTTTTCCGTACATTAGAAGATTCCTGGTTAGAAACTAATCTAAAATGTTAGAGAAAAAAGGTGCTAAAAAAGGAATTGCAACCGAAAACCCAAATTATTTAAACTAAAATTCAAATTGTTTATAAAAAAAGATGATGCGTTTAGTTTAACTTGATGTGCTAAAAAACTAAAACTAAAATAAAAATTAAGAAAAACTAAGAGAGACATATAATTTACTAAAATATACTAAAATTACAACGTTTTGTAATTTTGTGCAAAACTCACAATAAAAGCACAAAACTCACTCTAGCAGAAATAATTTAAACTTTATTAGTTACAATTCTAATTGTTTATAAAACAGATGATGTGTTTAGTTTAACTTGGTGTAAAAACTAAAACTGAAATAAAAAAATGAAAAGACATTTAAAAAAAAGAATAATTTAAAAAATAAATAATTACAATTTTCTCTTAAATGTCACAAAAATCTGAATAAAATTATAAGTATTATAAATTA
>NC_133367.1:3525155-3565155 GCF_049309525.1 Garra rufa
TTCAACAAATCCTAGATTAGGTTTAAAGTTTATGGTAAAATGAAGTGCTGAATAAGTGTTTTTCATTGTTATAGTTCATGTTAACTCATGCAGTTAACTATTTTTGTAATGAATGAGAAATATTGTAAAGTTTTTTGTAATGTGTGAAGTATTAATGTTTAACCCTCTGGTTGTGTTCGGATTCCTGTCACACTGTTCCCACTGTTCCCAGACTCCAAACAACTGCTTATAAATCTTTCATTATGCTATATTATCACCAAATATTGGATTAAATCTATTTGTCAACTTGTTTTCTTTCATTTAGGACTGGTTTTGTGTTTCTATTTGCATCTGAGTAATCATAGGCCTTATTTATTTGAAAGTAGGTGCCTAATTTAAGTAAAAACATTTTTTTTTCACTATTTCACAAATTTATTAAAATTTGCACTGTTTATCACACTAGTGTGCTTTAATGTTTAATCCGGAAGTTTGCTTATAAATGCTTTTATTTTGTACAAAATTGCACAAAGTTACACCTGTCGAAAATAGCCAGCCATTGAAAGTGAATGGGGAAGATTGAAAGTAAGAGAAATAACTATGTACATAATCCTAATGTGTTCTTTCTTGTATGTCACGATGATCAGATTCAACAGGGAACTGCATAAGTGTTACTTTGTGCCCCTTTTCAGAAAATAAAAGCATTTCAAAATAAAGGTCCTGTTTTTTGTGATCTTCCCCATTGACTTTCAATGGACGGACATTTTTGACAAGTGTGCCTTTGTGCAATTTTGTACAAAATGAAAACATTTAAAAGCAAACTTCCTGATTAAACATTAAAGCACACTAGTGTGAGAAACAGTGCAAATTTATATAATTTATCTCATATTTTTTAAATTATTAATAAAAATTGCTTTTTTCACTCAAAAATTGAGGCGCCTACTTTCGGATAAATGAGGCCTACGATTACTCAGATGCAAACAGAAACACAAAACCAGTCCTAAATGAAAGAAAGCATGTTGATAAAAAGATTGAATCCAACATTTGGTGATAATTTCGCATAATGAGAGATTTATAAGCAATTGTTTGGAGTCCGGTCATTTTTGACCCGGGAACACCACAAGTGTGACTTTTTTGCAATTTTGTACAAAATGATAACATTTAAAAGCAAACTTCCTGATTAAACATTAAAGCCCACTAGTGTGAGAAACAGTGCAAATTTATATAATTTATCTCATATTTTTAAAATTATTAATAAAAATAGCTTTTTTCACTCAAAATTGAGGTGCCTACTTTCGGATAAATGAGGCCTACGATTACTCAGATGCAAATAGAAACACAAAACCAGTCCTAAATGAAAGAAAATAAGTTGACAAAGATTGAATCCAACATTTGGTGATAATCTAGCATAATGAGAGATTTATAAGCAGTTGTTTGGAGTCCGGTCATTTTTGACCCGGGAACACCACAAGTGTGACTTTGTGCAATTTTGTACAAAATGAAAACATTTAAAAGCAAACTTCCTGATTAAACATTAAAGCACACTAGTGTGAGAAACAGTGCAAATTTTCATAATTTATCTCATATTTTGAAAATTATTCATAATTGCTTTTTTCACTCAAAAATTGAGGCGCCTACTTTCGGATAAATGAGGCCTACGATTACTCAGATGCAAACAGAAACACAAACTAGTCCTAAATGAAAGAAAACAAGTTGATAAAAAGATTGAATCCAACATTTGGTGATAATTTCGCATAATGAGAGATTTATAAGCAATTGTTTAGAGTCCGGTCATTTTTGACCCGGGAACACCACAAGTGTGACTTTGTGCAATTTTGTTCAAAATGAAAACATTTAAAAGCAAACTTCCTGATTAAACATTAAAACACAGTAGTGTGAGAAACGGTGCAAATTTTCATAATTTATCTCATATTTTGAGAATTATTCATAATTGCTTTTTTCACTCAAAAATTGAGGCGCCTACTTTCGGATAAATGAGGCCTACGATTACTCAGATGCAAACAGAAACACAAAACCAGTCCTAAATGAAAGAAAACATGTTGATAAAAAGATTGAATCCAACATTTGGTGATAATTTCGCATAATGAGAGATTTATAAGCAATTGTTTAGAGTCCGGTCATTTTTGACCCGGGAACACCACAAGTGTGACTTTGTGCAATTTTGTTCAAAATGAAAACATTTAATAGCAAATTTCCTGATTAAACATTAAAGCACACTAGTGTGAGAAACACTGCAAATTTATATAATTTATCTCATATTTTTAAAATTATTAATAAAAATTGCTTTTTTCACTCAAAAATTGAGGCGCCTACTTTCGGATAAATGAGGCCTACGATTACTCAGATGCAAATAGAAACACAAAACCAGTCCTAAATGAAAGAAAATAAGTTGACAAAAAGATTGAATCCAGCATAATGACGGTCATTTTTTTTTTTTTCGGTCATTTTTGACCCGGGAACACCACAAGTGTGACTAGGTGAAATAAAACCCACAAAAAAATTATGAAAATTAAAAAAAAAAATATCTGAGAAGTACTTATACCCTGTGTGAACAAAGTGAGGAAGTTTGAGTCCAATGTGATAATGTTAACTAGCATTTTCAGTCTATCTTTTCCAGGTCAATTTGACTCGAATACAACCAGAGGGTTAAGGTGATTTGTTTGTGAATAAATCCAATTAGAAAAATTCACACCCATAATAAACTAGTGTAATTTCTTTAATTAAAAAGGAGGAATAGCACAAAACAAGCTGTTAAGCAACTACCAGTTTGCTGGGTTTCATGCATGGGGTTTTTAGGCAAACGGCACAGATTGTTTCTAGAACGAGCTAAAGATGACAAAAGAGCAAAAAGGAAAGACAAAGCGAGTATTTCTGCGTCCGCTGAATCAAGCAGTCAGCAGAACACATGGAGAGCGATCGAGAGGCCAAAAGTGTCTCGTCAGAAACAGACTCCCGCGTCTCGCTTTCGACCTGACAGATACACGGCAGGCCGGAAATTAATAGCGTGTTTGTGAGCGCCGGCCATCGATTTCTCCTCGTCACCTGCCGGCGTCCTCGCAGGGCTTTTCTGCAGCGTCAGATGCTCACCCAAACACAAAGAAACTATTTCAACTTTAGTCTTACGGATGGATGCGCTTGCGCTCACCTACTTCCTGTTCGGCGGTCTTGCAAGAAGTAACACGTACGCCTTCGTTCATAATTTCCCTGAAATATGACCTAGACATGTTCATGACAGGCATTATGTATTTGCTTTGTGAGTGGATTTGCTAGTAAAACCTTCTTGCGCGCAGCAATATTAATGCGATCTGCGTCTTTTTCCGGCAGGTGTGTCTGTGCAAACTAGATTTGCCGGCCCGTGATGCATCGTGCTGTTTGAGCTCAGCATTATTTATTCATAATAGCCGCATTCATAACGCAGCGGCCTGATTTATGCTCTGGATGTCAATGGCTGGATTATCATAACATGTAACCTCGGTGAAGGACGAGCGCGAGCTGTTATTAGAGTAACGGGAGGCTAATAATCTGCTTTTGTATGATGTTCTCCACATGTGAAGTGTTTAGCGCCACTGTGACGGGACGATAACGGCGGGACGGGGTTTGATCCCTGAACGGCCGTCACGTGAGGTCGCGCCGTCAGATCACACTGGAGACAGCAGTATTATTCACATTCTCTGTAATTGTTAGGCAAGGTCACAACTCCACAGCGAGAGTGTGTTGCATTCATTGAGATGCGATTGCAGTTGGAATGGCAGATTCAGAAAGGTTAGGTTCGTAGAATTGTATTATTTATGTTTTAAGGAAAAAAAAAATACAGGTAAATATCTAAATGATGTATTAAGTAATTGTTTTGGAGTCATTTAATTATTTAAGAAAATTGTAACCGTTAACAATACTACTTTTATTATACATTTTCCTAATTATGAAATATTTTATTAATGCTACTACTAATAATAGTAATAAGTTAAGTGTAAAAATATAAATTATGTATCAATTCATTGTTTTTTATTTATTAAAACTAGTAATGAAATTATATAGTTAATTGTTGTTGTTTTTGTTGTGTAAAATAATACATTTTATTATTTTTAATAATAATAATAATAACCACCAATTAAATGTAAATATCTAAATTGTGTTAATTTATTATGTAATAAAAATCATAATGTAATAAAATAAAAATGGTGTATTTAATAATAATAATTGTAGTAATTTGTTTTTATTTAATACTACTTTTATTATATATTTTTAATTAATGAAAATAATAATAAATTAAATGTAAATACCTAACATATGTATTATATTATTGTTTAATAAAACAAATAATGTAATACAATAAAATAATAATTAAATAATACAATAATGTAATACAATAAAACTAGTGTATTTAAGAATAAATTTTATTATTATTATTATTGAATAATAATTTGTAATTAGTTTATGTAATAATAATACTGTTATATATTTCTTAATTCTAAAATCAATAATATATAACAATAAACTACATGTAAATATCTAAATTATGTATTAATTAACGGTTTTTGATTTAATTAACAATAATGTAATAAAATTAGTATATTTAGGAATGTTACATTGTTTATTACTATATTATTATTGTTGTTGTTGTTGTTGTTGTTAATATTATTGAAATAATAATGATTTTTAATAATTGTAATAGTTTGTTTTTATTTAATACTTTTATTATAATTTTTTAATGAAACAAACAAAATAACAATGTAAATATCTAATGTATTGATGATTATTCTATTTTGTAATTGTAATATTTATAAGTGTTTGTTTTACTTAATACTATTGTTTCTTAATTATAAAACATTTTATTAATAATAACAATAATTAACAATGTTTAAAAATTATAAATTATTATTATTATTATTATTAAAATAATAATAATGTTTAATTGTAATGGTTTGTTTTTATTTAATAGTACTACTTTTATTATATTTCTTAACAATTATGAAATATTTTATTAATAACTAACCACAACATGTTAATATTTAAATCACCTATTGTTTTATTAATAATTTTAGTATTTAAGAATTATGATGCTACTATTAAAATAATAAAATTACTATACTTATATATTAATAATCATAATCATTTAAAAAAATTAAGTTTTCATAAAAAGGCTAAAATTTTATTCCTTTTAATCACAATATTTAGATGATAATTTACATATAGTGATAATGCATTATTAATAAATACTATTACTACTACTACTACTACTACTGATTTTTTATTTGAAATTGATGTTTTGTTTTAATAAAATACTCATTTTCTAATATGAAGCATTCATAACATTTTACTATTACCATTTTACTCTTAATAATAGTAATAGTTTTCTTTAATGTACATTTTAATATTATTAATATATTCATAATCATTTAAAATAATCAATTTATTATAATAAATCATGTAAATGATCAATTTATTTTTTGAATGTTGGCGTTTCATCATACTGATGTTGTTAAAAAGGCTGTGTGGTACATGTTTTATTTTTTAAACCATGATGACTTAAACTAATACCAGTGGTTAAGTCAGTATTCACAACTTATTCTAACTTATATCTGAGGAAATCAACCAACGAATGACTTGTAGTTAGTTTTAGCATGTTAATGTGGCCTTAAATCAGCTAGTTTTACTCGTGTGAAAGGTCTTATCTTATATTGAAATGTCCTTGTACACTATTATTTAGTATTTTAACAGTAATAACTGTTAAAATTTAGTTGAGATTAAGCCCTTCCTCCAGTCTCCTGTTGACTCAGCTCTGAAGTTAGAGTCAAGGTGCTGTAAATGCTCTTGTTGATTAAATGTGATTAATCGCTCAGTGAGGGATTGTAACAAACACAAACATGTTATAGTTTCTTTCTGAGCGTTCGGCATTGTCTCGACTGTCAGAGCGGCGGCGTGTTGGGTGGGTTTTTAATCTAAAGTCTCATGTTATTTGACTGGACTGGAATAATCTTGTCCATTGTGATAGCAACACGAGCGCAGTGTGAGATTGCGGTTTCACGCTCTCCTCCAGCAGGACGAACGCCGTTTCTGAGCCGCGCTTCGACAGAGCTCGCCTTTCAGCTCCTTCCATTAGGGATTTCTCACATTCATGTTTGTAAAAAGCTAAAATGGACTGTTTTCATTCCCCTCAATAAAGCAGAAATGCATGAAAAAGAAATGTCAGAGAAATGTCAAACGCCTGCTGGTCGGTCCGGTCCGGTCCGCCTGACAGAAAGAGACTGAAAGCCGGTTCCTGATCTTTGATTGGTGTGGCGCAGCTCAACCTGACACAGTCTGCTTGACGCTAATGCACTTTCAGCTCTGCTTTAAGTGCCTGCCTTTAGAATGCACCAGAGTTTTTGGAAAAACTGGACTTTATGCAACTTTAGTGAAAGGGAATGTGAATTTATCTTTCAGTTGAAGTTTGGAAAGTTTTGCATCGGTGGTTCCCAGCGTTTTATTGACCTGCAATGTGAACACTCATACTTTTAGCTAATCGTAGCCCAAAGTTGTTGTTGTTGTTCTTTTTTGGCAGCCCTATGAATGGAAAGATAGGAATGATGAAAATGATGAAATTTGGCACACTTGTATTGATGGCCATTAATATTGATCTGACCAACTTTGGGATCTCTAGGACCAACTCTATAGCGCCACAACCAGTTCAAATATTGAACATTGAAATGGTAATAACTCTTGAGTCTCTTGCTCTACAAAACACATTCAATGGCTTACATTATGACACCACCCCTTACAGTAGTGGCCATTTTGAAAAGTACAGTATTTCATTTTTTTGCTACTCCTCCTACAAAATCGATCCAATTCTTCCCAAAATTGGCTCAGATGATCTTAGAATGCATAGAGAAAGATGCATAATGCACTTTCAGCTCTGCTTTTAGTGCCTGCCTTCAGAATGCACCAGAGTTTTTGGAAAAGCTGGACTTTAGTGAAAGGGAATGTGAATTTTGTCTTTCAGTTGAAGTTTGGAAAGTTTTGCATTGGTGGTTCCCAGCGTTTTATTGACCTGCAATGTGAACGCTCATACTTTTAGCTACTCGTAGGCCAAAGTTACTCACTGTTATTTACTAATATGGTGTTTATTAGGGCGCAAGCCCCAAATGGGGCTGTAGCTACTATTGTTTCTTCTTTGGCAGCCCTATGAAGGGACCATAGGAAAATGATGTAATTTGACACACTTGTAGTGATGGCCATTAATACTGATCTGACCAACTTTGGGATCTCTAGGACCAACTCTATAGTGCCACAACCAGTTCAAAAATTCAACATTGAAATAACTCTTGAGCCCCTTGTTCTCCAAAACACATTCAATAGCTTACATTATGACTCCACCCCTTACAGTAGTGGCCATTTTGATAAGTACAGTATTTAATTTTTTTGCTACTCCTCCTTCAAAATCAATCCAATTCTTCCCAAAATTTGGCTGAGATGATCTTAGAACGCATAGAAAGCTGGTTCCTAAACTTTGGTGTGGCGCGGCTCAACCTGACAGAGTCTGATTGGAGCTAATGCACTTTCAGCTCTGCTTTTAGTGCCTGCCTTTAGAATGCACCAGAGTTTTTGGAAAAACTGGACTTTATGCAACTTTAGTGAAAGGGAATGTGAATTTTGTCTTTCAGTTGAAGTTTGGAAAGTTTTGCATCGGTGGTTCCCAGCGTTTTATTGACCTGCAATGTGAACACTCATACTTTTAGCTACTCGTAGCCCAAAGTTGTTGTTGTTGTTCTTTTTTGGCAGCCCTATGAATGGAAGATAGGAATGATGAAAATGATGAAATTTGGCACATTTGTATTGATGGCCATTAATAGTGATCTGACCAACTTTGGGATCTCTAGGACCAACTCTATAGCGCCACAACCAGTTCAAATATTGAACATTGAAATGGTAATAACTCTTGAGTCCCTTGTTCTACAAAACACATTCAATAGCTTACATTCTGGCACCACCCCTTACAGTAGTGGCCATTTTGAAAAGTACAGTATTTCATTTTTTTGCTACTCCTCCTACAAAATCGATCCAATTCTTCCCAAAATTGGCTCAGATGATCTTAGAATGCATAGAGAAAGATGCATAATGCACTTTCAGCTCTGCTTTTAGTGCCTGCCTTCAGAATGCACCAGAGTTTTTGGAAAAACTGGACTTTAGTGAAAGGGAATGTGAATTTTGTCTTTCAGTTGAAGTTTGGAAAGTTTTGCATTGGTGGTTCCCAGCGTTTTATTGACCTGCAATGTGAACGCTCACGGTGCGTTCACACTACAGCGTCAAATTTGCGCTCAGTGCCGCTGGCAACGCTACAACGCCACTGCTTTGGGGTGTGTCAAATTTAGGGCTGAGCACGCCTCTGAAAAACAATGTTCACACCCTATTTACGTTCCATTGTCTTCTTTTAACGGCGGTTCGCAAACTAAACTGTAGTGTATACTAACAACATGCAAAGTACATTTACTTTTGCGTGACTTTTTCAATAATATGTGATTTCAGCTCAGTAATCCACCAGTTTCAGAAACACGCGCCATAATCTTGCCTTGCCTACTCTTCACAGCGATTGGTTGTCGCCGGCGTTTTGCGCTCGAAATTTGCATAAAGTTGAGGAATGCCCAACCTTTTGACGCTCTCAGCCGCTCTCAATGCTTTCTCCGCGCCGCTTCCAATCCCAAAATGCACCACGCGACCGTTTACGCACAACTTCCATATGAATGAATTGAAAACGCTCGCTTCGCGCCGCTCGCTACGTGCCAGTGTGAACGCACCGTCATACTTTTAGCTACTCGTAGCCCAAAGTTGTTGTTGTTGTTCTTTTTTGGCAGCCCTATGAATGGAAGATAGGAATGATGAAAATGATGAAATTTGGCACATTTGTATTGATGGCCATTAATAGTGATCTGACCAACTTTGGGATCTCTAGGACCAACTCTATAGCGCCACAACCAGTTCAAATATTGAACATTTAAATGGTAATAACTCTTGAGTCTCTTGTTCTACAAAACACATTCAATAGCTTACATTATGACTCCACCCCTTACAGTAGTGGCCATTTTGATAAGTACAGTATTTCATTTTTTTGCTACTCCTCCTACAAAATCGATCCAATTCTTCCCAAAATTGGCTCAGATGATCTTAGAACGCATAGAGACAGATGCATAATGCACTTTCAGCTCTGCTTTTAGTGCCTGCCTTCAGAATGCACCAGAGTTTTTGGAAAAACTGGACTTTATGCAACTTTAGTGAAAGGGAATGTGAATTTATCTTTCAGTTGAAGTTTGGAAAGTTTTGCATCGGTGGTTCCCAGCGTTTTATTGACCTGCAGTGTGAACGCTCATACTTTTAGCTACTCGTAGCCCAAAGTTACTCACTGTTATTTACTAGTATGGTGTTTATTAGGGCGCAAGCCCCAAATGGGGCTGTAGCTACTATTGTTTCTTCTTTGGCAGCCCTATGAAGGGACCATAGGAAAATGATGTAATTTGACACACTTGTAGTGATGGCCATTAATACTGATCTGACCAACTTTGGGATCTCTAGGACCAACTCTATAGTGCCACAACCAGTTCAAAAATTCAACATTGAAATGGTAATAACTCTTGAGCCCCTTGTTCTACAAAACACATTCAATAGCTTACATTATGACTCCACCCCTTACAGTAGTGGCCATTTTGATAAGTACAGTATTTAATTTTTTTGCTGCTACTCCTTCAAAATCAATCAAATTCTTCCCAAAATTTGGCTCAGATGATCTTAGACATAGAAAGCTGGTTCCTAAACTTTGGTGTGGCGCGGCTCAACCTGACAGAGTCTGATTGGAGCTAATGCACTTTCAGCTCTGCTTTTAGTGCCTGCCTTTAGAATGCACCAAAGTTTTTGGAAAAACTGGACTTTATGCAACTTTAGTGAAAGACAATGTGAATTTTGTCTTTCAGTTGAAGTTTGGAAAGTTTTGCATCGGTGGTTCCCAGTGTTTTATTAACCTGCAATGTGAATGCTCATACTTTTAGCTAATCGTAGCCCAAAGTTACTCACTGTTATTTACTAGTATGGTGTTTATTAGGGGCCAAGCCCTAAAGGGGCTGTAGCCACTATTGTATCTGTATTTCTCCTCCTCCTCCTCCTCCTCCTTTGGCAGCCCTATGAAGGGAGCATAGAAAAATGCTGAAATTTGACACACTTGTAGTGATGGCCATTAATAGTGATCTGACCAACTTTGGGATCTCTAGGACCAACCCTATATTTATTATTTTGGATCAGCATATTTTTATATTTTTGTTTTGAATTTGTCTATATTTTAGTAACTTGAATTAAATTTGATTTTTAGACTTTTAGTTATCATTTTTACTTTAGTTAACAAGTTTATTATTTTTAAATAATTGTTTTCTTATTTTTCAGTTTGCTTTTGTTTATTTTAGGTGTAGTTTGTCATTAAAAAAAAAAAAAAAAATTCAGAATGTTGACTTGGCCACTAATTAAAATACAGTTTTTAAATCTAATATTTACAATTTATTTTAATTGATTTACTTTCATTTTTGTTTTAATTTTCGTTTAATTTTGTTGTACATTTTGATTTTTATTAGTTTTTCTTTTAAATAATTCTGTTTAGATGACTTTTTTTTTGTTTTAATTTGACTAATTTTTGTACAACTTCAACTTCAACTTTTAATTAGTTGCCAAAGCAACATTTCTAATATTCTGAGTTTTTGTTTGTAAGTTTATCATGTATTATTTGTTTTGTTTTTTGTTTTACTTAAACTTTTTTTAATTAGCAAACTATTTTTTAAGTTGTTTTTAGTTGATAGTAACAACTCTGATAGTATACGTCTGTAGCTACTCATAGTGCATTTTCATAGTTTCTATTTAGCTTTATTTTTTTGTTTTTTGATTTTAGTCATTTTAGTTCTGCAACTTAAACTTTGTTTCAGTTAGTTGCGAAGGCAAGGTTTAAGTTTTCCTGGTAATAATAATTTAAACTCTTTTAATTTACAAGAACATTTAAGTTTTAGTTGTAGTGTAACTTTTAATTATAGTTGACAATAACAACGCTGATAGTTTACGTCAGTAACTACTCATAGTTACCGTAGTATTAATTACATACTTTTATAGTTTTAACATTTTGAATTGGCTTGTTTATCTTAATTTCAGTTAACGTTTTAGTAACTGTGTGCTGCTGTCATTTTTATTACTTCTCTAAGTTTAGTAGGCTACTTAAACTATATTCGCCAAGGCAACCTTTCTAATTTCTAAAAGTTTTTTGTAAGTTTTCCAAGTTTATTTCAGCTTAGTTTCAGTTAAAATGAACACTGATGCTAATCAGCAATGATACGTCTGTATTTCGAAGTATAATGTATTTTCTTGCTACGGGTTCATATCTCAAATTAGCCTCTTCAGAACATCACGTTTTGCAGATAATGATTCAATTATAGCGTGTTAAATAACCGCAGCCCGTGTCAGAGTAATCTTACTTTACATCTGTGCATTTATAGCTCTGAATATTGATTCAGAGATTCTCATCACCCTTAAGTGTCCGCGTGTCCTGCTAAAACTGCATGGCACGTTAGCACGCGCTTGCAGAGTTAGACATCTCCAGACGCTTGAATTTGCATATCTGTGGAGTGCTAATTCATTTCTTAATCAATTAGTTGTTAAAGTCCTCTGTCAGTGCGGCATGGTTTCATATACTCAGAAACAATTATATGTATATTTCCACACTAAACATGCAGCGTTATGGCTGCTAGTGTGCGTTTGTAGGCAAAACCATTTGATCTGCTAGTATTTTGGGCTGTTTGAGTTCTAAAACATAATGGAGGTGCAATATTTTGTCATTATTTACTCACCCTCATGTTGTTTAAACTCATCTTAAATTTTCATTGACGTCTGGCTGAAGTGATGTTGAATTTTTAGCTGTTGTCCTGTCAGGTGAACCTTGAGGTCAGTGCTGGAGTTAGTTGAGCGGGTGTAATTCACTCTTGACCTGTAGGGGTCAGTCCTGATCCAGCTTCACTCGCTGCAGTCTCTGTCTCAGTTTACATTAGCATCCGCCGTCATCTGTGCTTGGCCCGGCTACTCACAGACCTGAAATATTGTTCACATCATCATCGGTCATGGCGATGGCGGTTGTAAACCTCTGTGTGTGTGTGTGTGTGTGTGTGTGTGTGTGTGTGTGTGTGTGTGTGTGTGGCCACTGGAGAGCAGCGCTGACTGATGCAGGTGTATGTGTGTGTAGGAGCTCCTCTGTCGAAGTGTGTGAGGGAGTAAAGTATTTACAAAAAAGAAACAAAAATGAAAAGAGTTGCATCGGTGTGTTTGTATATATCTGTTTGCCTGATTATACGTTTATCTGTCTGACCACCTAGCTCTGTCTGTCATCTTTCTAGACGTCTGTTTTATCCATCTGCCTGTCTGACCACCTACATCTGTCTGTCAGATTATATGTTCATCTAGTCATCTTTCTAGACATCTGTCTGTCTTTTTACTTCCTTTTTATCTCTGATTGTTTTTCTGTCTGTCTAGACATCCATCTATCCGACTGTCTATCTGTCTATCTAGACGTCTGTCTGTCTGAGTGTAGGTTTGTCTACCGCTCCTGTGAGCACCCCAACACTGCACAATTTCTATCTCCCTCGTCTAACACAGCTGATTCAACTCATTAGTAGATCTAATCTAGATGTCTATCTGTCTTTCTAGATGTCTGTATGTTTGTCCAGACATCTTCCATCTATCTGTCCTTCTGTCTGTCTAGATGTCTCTGAGTATAGATTTATCTAGGCGTCTACCTATTTAGATTTCTATATATGTATCTATCGATCTATCTGTCTGTGTATAGGTTTATCTAGATGTCTGTCTGAATATAGATGTATCTAGACATCTGTCTGTCTAGACGTCTATCTGTCTGTGTACAGGTTTATCTAGACGTTTGTCTGAGTATAGATGAGTATGTCTTTGTCAAAGTGTTTATCTATTTATCTAGACATCTTCCATCTGTCTATCCATCTGTCTGTTTGTCTATGTATCTAGACATCTGTCTGTCTATCTAGACTGTATATCTATCTAGACATCTATCTAGACATCTGTCTGAGAATAGATTTATCTAGACCTCTATTTATCTGTCTGTCTGTCTGTCTGTCTGTCTGTCTGTCTGTCTGTCTGTCTGTCTGTCTGTCTGTCTGTCTGTCTGTCTGTCTGTCTGTCTGCCTGTCTGTCTGCCTGTCTATCTACCTGTCTATCTATCTGTCTGTCTAGACTGTATATCTATCCAGACGTCTGTCTGGGTATGTCTTTGTCAAAGTGTTTATCTATTTATCTAGACATCTTCCATCTGTCTATCCATCTGTCTGTTTGTCTATGTATCTAGACGTCTGTCTGAGTATAGATTTATCTAGACCTCTATCTATCTATCTGTCTGTCTGTCTGTCTGTCTGTCTGCCTGCCTGTCTATATACCTGTCTATCTATCTGTCCGTCTAGACCTGGGTTTCTCAACTCTGGCCCTCAAGGTCCACTTTCCTTCAGAGTTTAGCTTCAACCCTAATCAAACACAGCTGAACAAGCTAATCAAGGTCTTCAGGATCACTAGAAAGTTACAGGCAGGTGAGTTTGATCAAGGTTGGAGCTAAACTCTGCAGGAAAGAGGACCTCGAGGGCCAGAGTTGAAAACCCCTGGTCTAGACTGTATATCTAGACATCTGCCTGGGTATGTCTTTGTCATAGTGTTTATCTATCCATGTAGACATCTTCCGTCTGTCTATCCATCTGTCTGTTTGTCTATGTATCTAGACATCTGTCTGAGTATAGATTTATCTAGACCTCTGTCTGTCTATCTGCCTGTCTATCTGTCTGTCTAGACTGTATATCTATCTAGACGTCTGTCTGGGTATGTCTTTGTCAAAGTGTTTATCTATCCATGTAGACATCTTCCATCTGTCTATCCATCTGTCTGTTTGTCTATGTATCTAGATGTCTGTCTGAGTATAGATTTATCTAGACCTCCATCTATCTGTCTGTCTGTCTGTCTGTTTGTCTGTCTGCCTGTCTATCTACCTGTCTATCTATCTATCTGTCTGTCTGTCTGTCAAGACTGTATATCTATCTAGACGTCTGTCTGGGTATGTCTTTGTCAAAGTGTTTATCTATCTGTGTAGACATCTTCCATCTGTCTATCCATCTGTCTGTCTATGTCTCTAGACGTCTGTCTGAGTATAGATTTATCTAGACCGCTATCTGTCTGTCTGCCTGTCTATCTGCCTTTCTATCTATTTGTCTATCTAGACGTGTATATGTCTATGTATCTAGACATCTGTCTGAGTATAGATTTATCTAGACCTCTATCTGTTTGTATGTCTATCTACCTGTCTATCTAGATCTATGTCTATCTATCAGTGTCTGGGTATGTCTTTGTCAAAGTGTTTATCTATCCATGTAGACATCTTCCATCTGTCTATCCATCTGTCTGTTTGTCTATGTATCTAGACATCTGTCTGAGTATAGATTTATCTAGACCGCTATCTGTCTGTCTGCCTGTCTATCTGCCTTTCTATCTATTTGTCTATCTAGACGTGTATATGTCTATGTATCTAGACATCTGTCTGAGTATAGATTTATCTAGACCTCTGTCCGTCTATCTGCCTGTCTATCTGTCTGTCTAGACTGTATATCTATCTAGACATCTGCCTGGGTATGTCTTTGTCATAGTGTTTATCTATCCATGTAGACATCTTCCGTCTGTCTATCCATCTGTCTGTTTGTCTATGTATCTAGACATCTGTCTGATTATAGATTTATCTAGACCTCTGTCTGTCTATTTGCCTGTCTATCTGTCTGTCTAGACTGTATATCTGTCTGTCTGTCTGCCTGTCTATCTACCTGTCTATCTATCTATCTGTCTGTCTGTCAAGACTGTATATCTATCTAGATGTCTGTCTGGGTATGTCTTGTCAAAGTGTTTATCTATCTGTGTAGACATCTTCCATCTGTCTATCCATCTGTCTGTCTATGTCTCTAGACGTCTGTCTGAGTATAGATTTATCTAGACCGCTATCTGTCTGTCTGCCTGTCTATCTGCCTGTCTATCTATTTGTCTATCTAGACGTGCATATGTCTATGTATCTAGACATCTGTCTGAGTATAGATTTATCTAGACCTCTATCTGTTTGCATGTCTATCTACCTGTCTATCTAGATCTATGTCTATCTATCAGTGTCTGGGTATGTCTTTGTCAAAGTGTTTATCTATCCATGTAGACTTCTTCCATCTGTCTATCCGTCTGTCTGTCTATGTATCTAGACGTCTGTCTGAGTATAGATCTATCTGTCTGTCTGTCTGTCTGTCTGCCTTTCTGCCTTTCTGCCTGTCTATCTATCTGTCTGTCTGTCTAGACTGTATATCTATCTAGACGTCTGTCTGGGTATGTCTTTGTCAAAGTGTTTATCTATCCATGTGGACATCTTCCATCTGTCTATCCATCTGTCTGTCTATCTATGTATCTAGACGTCTGTCTGAGTATAGATTTATCTAGACCTCTATCTATCTGTCTGCCTGTTTATCTACCTGTCTATCTATTTGTCTGTCTAGACTGTATATCTATCTAGACGTCTGTCTGGGTATGTCTTTGTCAAAGTGTTTATCCATGTAGACATCTTCCATCTGTCTATCGGTCTGTCTGTTTGTCTATGTATCTAGATGTCTGAGTATAGATTTATCTAGACCTCTATCTATCTGTCTGCCTGTCTATCTAGATGTCTATCTAGATGTCTGTTCTTGTAAAAGTGTCTGTCTGTCTGTATAACTATCTCTCTCTCTCTCTGTCTGTCTGTCTGTCTGTATAACTATCTCTCTGTCTGTTTGTCTGTCTATAGCAGCTCATTGGTAATTGTAGCTTTTTTTCAAAGCTAGCTGATGTTTTCCATTTTACATCTGTCCACATTCACACATTTTTCCTTATTACTGTATCCAGCCTGGACGGTTTGGCTAATTAGCGCTCTCAGCTGCGTCCCCTATGAAACATCCTGCTAGCATTCACAGAAGTGTGAGAACATCTGTTGCATTTGCATGTTGTGAGACACCGTTGCCCTTAAAATGTGGGAAAACACGAGTCCTCCTCAATTACACGCGTTTCATGCTTTGACTGAAGGGTTGCGAATGGAGAATTACTCGCGTCTTTGGAAGGTGGTTCTAGAAATGTGTGAATAGAAAGATGTCCGCTCTCCTTCCCTCTGATATGGCGGTGTTTCCATCCATCATCGTATCGCAGGCGGGAGGATCCGCTCTCCTCTCTTGTACTGGGAATGTCAGTGCTTATGAAGATCCACGGATGGGGTCGCCGGTGATGGATCACTACGAGACCCGAGCGCCATTTTCTGCCCACGTTTTCAGCACTTTTCATGGTTGATGAGCCACCCGAGATAAATAAGCCAAACACTCCGTCCTGTTTTTAATGCTGACTTGGAGCCAGTACACGAATAGATAAACTTAAACTACAGCTGACCTAGCGCACAAGCTCATGGGGCACATTACAATTGGTTAACGTTAGACCTGAACTTCAACATTGCATTGCGTAGTGACTAGTTTTAAACTGTGCTGAAAGTCAGATTATACATCTTTTTGTTTATCGTTTTGATATTGTGCAAGCTTAATATTAATGTTAACATACCATTATCCCGGACGAGCCCCCAATTATCCCCAATTATTATATTATTAATTATCCCGGATGAGCCCTCAATTAATAATATAATATTTTGGGATTATTGGGGGCTCGTTCGGGATAATGTCTAAACAAGTAGCTAGTTTTTATTTTTTTATTTTATGGACAGCTACAGTATGTCAAGCAAAACTCAGAATCATAAAAGCAGAAAGTTTTAACCAGAATAAGTTTGTTTTTTGTAAAGTAGGCCATCTTTTCTTTAGCAAGACAAGCAGTTATTCTCATTTCCTTTGAGAAGTGCATCTTTATTGTGCTTTTTGGAGCCGTTTAGCTAGGGTAAACTGATCTGAGAGCAGTTCAAAAGGGCAGCGTTCGCCCCTCGCGCATCCAGAGCATGAACGCCAGCTCGTATTTGCTGAACACGCTGAATTTCCACTCAGCCGAAGCCCTCGACCGTCCTTGTCGCTACACCAGCAGATTGGTGAGTCTCCCCGCTTAAGCTCTGGAAATAAGATGCAGTGGTTTCTGCAAATCCGGCAGGCGTGCTTTGATTAGCACAGCAAAGGAAGCCATTAAACAAACAGCATGTTGGGACGGGCCGATTCCCGCCTGTAAGAGCCGATCCATTTATTTCTGATAACACAGACACACAAACTGCACACGATGACTTTATGGCCTGCAGTCTTCAGCGGATTCTGCTGCTTTTGTTTTCTTTTGTGCTTATTTTGTAGTTAAATAAACAAATGAGACGGCTGTTGACAATTAATCAGCTCAGATTGTTTTGTCTTGTGAAAATTTGATGAAGTGTTTGAGTTCATATTGAGATCTTTGACTTGCAAAAATTGTGCACTATTTGAGTATTATTGACTTCGGAAACGCAATAGAACAATTAATTTGGTTTTTCATTAGATTATACATTTTAATAAATGTATATGTGGTAAATATTACTCAGTCACTTTATATAATATTGATGCAAAAAAAAATTATGTGAATAAATTCACCATGGTTTTTGCATGGCAACTATAGTTCCATTGTGGTTTTTGTGGTAAGATCAATATAACTGAAATTTTTGCATAGTAACCATAGATTACCTGTGGTATTTGGAGTAAAACCATAGTAAACCTGTGTAAAATAGGCTTAATAAAAATACAGTACATTTTTATTGGTTGTCATGGTTTAAATCAAGTATGTGGAGTAAAACCGTAGTAAATCCTGGTAAAATAATATTTTCTGAAAGTTTACCATAGTGTTTTCCCCAGTAACCATAGTTTAAATGAAGTAATTTGAGTAAAACCATAGTAAACCCATTGAAATCCTCCTTTCTGAAAGTTTACTATGGTTTTTGCCTGATAACTATAGTTTACCTGTGGTATTTGGAGTAAAACCATTGTAAACCCACTTAAAATAGCTTTTTAATGGAAGTTTACCATGGTTTTTGCATGGTAACTATAGTTGAACTGTGGTATTTTGAGTTAAACCATAGTAAACCAAGTTCAAATGATTTTTTTTAAAGTTTACCATATTTTTGCAAGGAAACTATAGTTTAACTTTGGTATTTGGAATAAAGCCATTGTAAATCCTGGTGAAATAGCTATTTATGAAAGTTTACCATAGTGTTCTCCCTGGTAACCATAATTTAAATTAGGTAATTGGAGTAAAACCATAGTAAACCAAGTTCAAATGTTCTTTTATGAAAAGTTTAGCATAGTTTTTGCATGGTAACAACAGTTTAAATTGCATAATTAAAGTAAAACCTATAGTAAACCCAGTCAAATCCACCTTTATGAAAATTTGCATGGTAACTGTAGGTAAAACTGTGGTATTTGGAATACAACCATAGTAAACCCTGTTCATGCAGTTTTTTGTGGAAGTTTACCATAGTTTTTGCATGGTAACCATAGCTTAAATGAAGTAATTAGGGTAAAACCATAGTAAATCCAGTCAAATCCTTCTTTATGAAAGACTATGGTTTTTGCAAGGTAACTAGTTAAACTGTGGTATTTGGAGTAAAACAATTGTAAACCCAGTTTAAATAGTTTTAAATGGACTTTTACCATCATTTTTGCATGTTAATCATAGTTTAAATGAAGTAATTAGAGTAAAACCATGGTAAACTCAGTTCAAATATTATTTATGGAAATTTACTATAGTTTTTGGCTTGATAGTTTACCAGTGGTATTTGGAGTTAAATCATAGTAAATCAAGTTCAAATGATATTTTATGAAATTTTACCATAGTTTTTGCTAAATAGTTATTTATGTAAGTTTACCTTAGTGTTTTCTCTGGTAACCATAGTTTAAATTAAGTAATTGGAGAAAAACATAGTAAACCAAGTTTAAATGGTATTTTATGAAAGTTTTCCATAGTTTTGCATGGTAACTATAGTTTACCTTTGATATTTGCAGTAAAACCATTAAAAAACCCAGTTCAAATAGTTATTTTAATAAAAAGTTTACCATAGTTTTTGCATGGTAACTATAGTTGAACTGTGACATTTGGAGTTAAACCATAGTAAACCAAGTTCAAATGAACTTTTATGAAAGTTTACCATAGTTTTTGCATGGTAAGTATAGTTTAACTTTTTTATTTGTAATAAATCCATAGTAAATCCTGGTAAAGTAGTATTTTATGAAAGTTTACCATAGTGTTTTCCCCGGTAACCAAAGTTTAAATGAAGTAATTGGAGCAAAACAATAGTAAACCAAGTTCAAATGGTCTTTTATAAAAGTTTACCATAGTTTTTGCATTGTAACTATAGTTTACCTGTGGTATTTGGAGTAAAACCATAGTAAGCCTAGTTTAAATAGTTTTTTTTTTATGGAAGTTTACCATAGTTTTTGAATGCTAATTCTAGTTTTAAGTGCGGTGTTTGGAGTAAAACCAAGTAAACTTTAGTAACTGGGGGAAAATTAGTAAATTTAGCTTTTTGTTAATTTATCTAATAGTTTTGGCATAATATCTATAATAATTCAACCAAAATACTGTAGGGTTCAGTTAGTTTTACTGTAGCATAACTTACAAAAAGAAATTGCAATTATTTAAATAATTTAATTTAATTATATATATATATATATATATATTTTTTTTTTTTTAATTTAGTAAAAACAGCATATAAAGCATGCATTTAACTACATTTGTACTGTTTTTTTTTTTTACTTTGTGTGAAACACTTTCAATCTCTTTTGTAATAAAAGCTTTACCTTTATTTTAAGAGGTGTTTCAGAGCAAATTCATTGTGATATTGAATATCACCAAATATAAAATACCCTTTAACTCAACGAGCAGCTCAGATTTACTGAAATGTATTGATCTTTCTTCTCAAGTCTTTATAAAGTGGTTTGTCTCTTTTAAGCACGCTGATTAAATGAAAGCGTCCTGAGATTGGACATGTATCGTGTTTGTTACAGAAGCTCAGGCGCTTCAGTTTCTCCATGGCTCTTATGAAAGACACAGAGTGTGCTATTTTCAAACATGCTCTTATCTGACCCTCTCTCTCTAACGTTGAGTGTGTGTCTCTCGACCATCGTGTAAGAGATGCTCAAACAGTTGCCATAGAAACCCATCTCCTGAAGAAGCCCTCCTGGTGTTGATGTGTTCAGATGGGTGTTGCTCGCACATGTTCATGAGAGGAAAGACTCAGTGTGAGTTTAGACTCACTTTCCAGGCGTGTTGAGACACGTACAGTCGTCTGTAGTCTGGAAACAAGTGAAAGTCTCCTCAAACTCTCATTCACTGTCTGTTAAGGCTTTCAGGGCATGTCAGGACTTTAGATGCATTTGAAATGAAGGAATCCATTTTATTTTCTACTTTTGTAGCAAAGAACCTGATGATCAACACCTTAACATTAGAGAATTCTTTTGAACATTTTGGATTGTGGCCATAGTATTTTAGAAAATTTACCATGGTTCTTGCGTGATAACCACTGTGGTATTTATGGTAAAACCATATTAAACAATGCTAAAATCACCTTCAGTGAAAATTTACTTTGGTTCTTACATGCTAACTGCTGTTTAATTGTGGTTTTGGAGGAAAAAAAAAACCATAGCAAACAAAGATATGCATGATAATCACCGTTTAACTGTGCTATTTGTGGTAAAACTATAGTAAACAAGGGTAAATACCACCTTCTGTGAAAATTTAACATGGTTTATGCATGGTAATCACTGTTTAACCATGGTATTTGGAGTAAAACCATAGTAAACAAATGTAATATCACATTCTGTGAACATTTACCATGTTTCTTACACTGTAGTCACTGTTTAACTGTGGTATTTGGAGTAAAACCATGGCAAACAATGATAAAATTACCTTCTGTGAAAATTTGCCATGTTTTTGCATGGTAACCTCTGTTTAACCATGGTATTTGGAGTAAAACCATAGTAAACAAATGTAATATCACATTCTGTGAACATTTACCATGTTTCTTACACTGTAGTCACTGTTTAACTGTGGTATTTGGAGTAAAACCATGGCAAACAATGATAAAATGACCTTCTTTGAAAATTTACCATTATTTAATTGTGTTATTTGGAGATGAACCATAGCAAACAAAGGTAAAATTACCTTCTGTGAAAATTTGCCATGTTTTTGCATGGTAACCGCTGTTTAACTGTGGTATTTGGTAGAATAACCACAGTAAATCAAGGTAAAATGACCTTTTGTGAAAATTTACTTTGGTTCTTCAATGGTAACTGCTTTTTAATTGTGGTTTTGGAGAAAAAAAAAACATATTAAACAAAGATATGCATGATAATCACCGTTTAACGGTGCTATTTGTGGTAAAACTATAGTAAACAAGGGTAAATACCACCTTCTGTGCATGGTAATCACTGTTTAGCCATGGTATTTGGAGTAAAACCATAGTAAACAAATGTAATATCACATTCTGTGAACATTTACCATGTTTCTTACACTGTAGTCACTGTTTAACTGTGGTATTTGGAGTAAAATCATGGCAAACACTGATATAATTACCTTCTGTGAAAATTTGCCATGTTTTTGCATGGTAACCGCTGTTTAACTGTGGTATTTGGTAGAATAACCACAGTAAATCAAGGTAAAATGACCTTTTGTGAAAATTTACTTTGGTTCCTACATAGTAACTGCTCTTGAACTATGGTATTTGGAGTAAAACCATACTAAACAAGGGTAAAATTACATTCTGTGAAAATTTTAACATGGTTCTTACATGGTAATCACTGTTTAACCGTGGTATTTGGAGTAAAGCCATAGTAAACGATTATAAAATCACATTCTATAGCAATTTACCATGATTCTTGCATTGTAGCCACTGTTAAACTGTGGTGTTTGGAGTAAAACCATAGTAAACCAGGGTAAAATCACATTCTGTGAAAATTTACCATGGGTTTTTCATTGTAACCACTGTTTAACCTTTGGTATTTGGGGTAAAATCATAGTAAACAAGGGTAAAATTACCTTCTGCTGAAAATTTACCATTGTAAAACCATAGTAAACAAGGGTTTACTAAAGTAAACCTTAGTAAATCTAAAGTAAACCTTAGTAAATCACGTTCTTTGAAAATTCCCTGGTGGGAAAAAAAAAAAAAAAAACGGCTAAAACCAGCCTAGGATGGTTGGCTGGTTTTAGCTGGTCAGCAGGCTGGGAGACCAGCTAAAACCAGCTAAGACCAGCCAACCAGCCTAGGCTGGTTTTAGCTGTTTTTTTCAGCAGGGTTTACCATTGTGCTTGCGTTCTAACCACTGTTAAACTGTGGTATTTGGAGTAAAACCATATAGTAAACAAAGGTAAAACTGTTTTATTAAAGTTTACCATCCTTTTTTTTGCCTGGTAACCATAGTTTAATTGTCATATTCGGAGTGAAAGCATAGTAAACCCATGTAAAATATGCTTTTATTAAAGTTTACCAAACTTTTTTGCCTGGTAACCATTGTTTAAATAATGCCGTAGTAAACACAGCTTTGAAATTTGCCGTAATCTTCTGCCTTATAACCATAGTTTACTTGTGATATTTGGAGTAAAACCATAGTAACCTAGGTAAAGTATGCTTTTTATTAAAGTTTACTACTACATACTTTTTTTTTAAAAACAGTGTTTTATTTCTTTTTTGCCTGGTAACCAATTAGTTAAATTGCCGTATTCGGAGTAAAACCATATTTAGTAAAACCATAGTAAAAACCATTTAGACAGTATTTAAAAAAATATATCCATTGTTTAATTGTGATTTTCCAGTCAAACCATAGTAAAACCATTTGAACATTATTTTATAGAAGTTTTCCATAGTTTAACTGTGGTATTTGACGTAATGCCGTAGTAAACCCAGCTCAAATTGTATTCTATTGACATTTACCATTGTTTTTGCATGACATTTGGAATAAAACCATAGTAAACCTAGGTAAAACAGTGTTTTATTAAAGTTCACCATACCTTTCTGCCTGATAACCATTGTTTAATTGTGATATTTCAAGTAAAACCATTTAAACAGTATTTTATGAAAGTTTTCCATAGTTTAACTGTGGTATTTGAGTTAATACCATAGTAAACCCAGCTCAAATGATATTCTATTGCTATTTACCATTGTTTTTGCATGCCATTTGGAATAAACCCATAGTTAAACTTGGTAAAACAGTGTTTTATTAAATTTTACCATATTTTTTGCCTGGTAACTATAGTTTACTTGTGATATTTGGTGTAAAAAACATAGTAACCTAGGTAAAATATGCTTTTTATTAAAGTTTACCATACTTTTTTTGCCTGATAATCATTGTTTAATTGTGAAATTTCAAGTAAAACCATAGTAAAACAATTTAAACTGTATTTTATGAAAGTTTTCCATAGTTTTACTGTGGCATTTGAGTTAATACCATAGTAAACCCAGCTCAGATTGTATTCTATTGACATTTACCATTGTTTTTGCATGACATTTGGAATAAACCCATAGTTAAACTTGGTAAAACAGTGTTTTATTAAATTTTACCATACTTTTTGCCTGGTAACTATAGTTTACTTGTGATATTTGGTGTAAAACCATAGAAACCTAGGTAAAATATGCTTTTGATTAAAGTTTACCATACTTTTTTGCCTGACAACCATTGTTTAATTGTGATATTTCAAGTAAAACCATAGTAAATCCATTTAAACAGTATTTTATGAAAGTTTCCCATAGTTTAACTGTGGTATTTCAGTTAATACCATAGTAAACCTAGCTCAGATTGTATTCTATTGATATTTACCATTGTTTTTGCAAGCCATTTGGAATAAAACCATAGTTAAACTTGGTAAAACAGTGTTTTATTAAAGTATACCATACTTTTTTCCTGTAACAATAGTTTAATTGTCATATTTGGTGTAAAACCATAGTAAACCCAAGTAAAATATGCTTTTATTAAATTTTACCATATTTTTTTTGCCTGATAACCAGTTTAATTGTGACATTTCGAGTAAAACCATTTAAACTGTATTTTTTAAGAGCTTTTCATAGTTTTTGTATAGTTTAACTGTGGTATTTAAAGTAATACCATAGTAAACCCAGCTCAAATTGTATTCCACTCACATTTACCATTGCTTTTGCATAGAAACTATAGTTTACTTGTGACATTTGGAATAAAACCATAGTAAACCTATGTAAAACAGTGTTTTATTAAAGCTTACCATGGTTTTTCCCTGTTAACCATAGTTTAATTGTCGAATTTGGGGTAAAACCATAGTAAACCCAGGTAAAATATGCATTTATTAAAGTTTGCCATAGTTTTTTGCCTGATAACCATTGTTTAATTGTGACATTTCAAGTAAAATCATAGTACAGCCATTTAAACAGTATTTTATGAAAGTTTTCCATAGTTTAACTGTGGCATTTGAGTTAATACCATAGTAAACCCAGCTCAGATGGTATTCTATTGACATTTACCATAGCTTTTTTGCATAGTAACTATAATTTACTTATGATATTTGGAGTAAAACCACAGAAACCTAGGTAAAGCAGTGTTTTATTAAAGTTTACCATAGTTTTTTGCCTGGTAACCATAGTTTACTTGTTGTATTGGGAGTAGAACCATAGTGAACACAGGTAAAATATTATTTTAATGAAGTTTATCATACTTTTTTGCCTGGTAACCATTGTTTAATTGTGGTATTTGAAGTAATACCATAGTAAACCCATCTTAAAGTATATTCCATTGACGTTTACCATTGCTTTTGCATAGTAACTATAGTTTACTTGGAATAAAACCATAGTAAACTTATGTAAAACAGTGTTTTATTAAAGTTTACTATACTTTCCTGCCTGTTTACCATAATTTAATTGTCATATTTGGAGTAAACCATAGTAAACTACCATAGTTTTCGCATGTCTAGCGTCAATTATATCGTCAGTTATATCGTTATCGCAAATTTTGCTATTTATATCGTGATAAAAAAATTGGGCCATATCGCCCTGCCCTACTGGTAACTATAGTTTACTTGTGATATTTGGTGTAAAACCATAGTAACCTAGGTAAAATATGCTTTTTATTAAAGTTTACCTTACTTTTTTTTGCCTGATAACCATTGTTTAATTGTGATATTTCAAGTAAAACCATAGTAAATCCATTTAAACAGTATTTTTTGAAAGTTTCCCATAGTTTAACTGTGGTATTTGAGTTAATACCATAGTAAACCCAGCTCAAATTGTATTCTATTGACATTTACCATTGTTTTTGCATGCCATTTGGAATAAAACAATAGTTAAACTTGGTAAAACAGTGTTTTATTAAAGTTTTCCATACTTTTTGCGCGGTAACAATAGTTTAATTGTCGTATTTGGTGTAAAACCATAGTAAACCCAAGTAAAATATGCTTTTATTAAAGTTTACCATATTTTTTTGCCTGATAACCATTGTTTAATTGTGACATTTCGAGTAAAACCATTTAAACTGTATTTTTTAAGAGCTTTTCATAGTTTTTGTATAGTTTAACCGTGGTATTTAAAGTAATACCATAGTAAACCCAGCTCAAATTGTATTCCACTCACATTTACCATTGCTTTTGCATAGAAACTGTAGTTTACTTGTGACATTAGGAATAAAACCATAGTAAACCTATGTAAAACAGTGTTTTATTAAAGTTTACCATGGTTTTTCCCTGTTAACCATAGTTTAATTGTCGAATTTGGGGTAAAACCATAGTAAACCCAGGTAAAATATGCATTTATTAAAGTTTGCCATAGTTTTTTGCCTGATAACCATTGTTTAATTGTGACATTTCAAGTAAAATCATAGTACAACCATTTAAACAGTATTTTATGAAAGTTTTCCATAGTTTAACTGTGGCATTTGAGTTAATACCATAGTAAACCCAGCTCAGATTGTATTCTATTGACATTTACCATAGCTTTTTTGCATAGTAACTATAATTTACTTATGATATTTGGAGTAAAACCACAGTAACCTAGGTAAAGCAGTGTTTTATTAAAGTTTACCATAGTTTTTTTCCTGGTAGCCATAGTTTACTTGTTGTATTGGGAGTAGAACCATAGTAACACTGGTAAAATATTATTTTAATGAAGTTTATCATACTTTTTTGCCTGGTAACCATTGTTTAATTGTGGTATTTGAAGTAATACCATAGTAAACCCATCTTAAAGTATATTCCATTGACGTTTACCATTGCTTTTGCATAGTAACTATAGTTTACTTGGAATAAAACCATAGTAAACTTATGTAAAACAGTGTTTTATTAAAGTTTACTATACTTTTCTGCCTGTTTACCATAATTTAATTGTCATATTTGGAGTAAACCATAGTAAACTACCATAGTTTTCGCATGTTTAGCGTCAATTATATCGTCAGTTATATCGTTATCGCAAATTTTGCTATTTATATCGTGATAAAAAAATTGGGCCATATCGCCCTGCCCTACTGGTAACTATAGTTTACTTGTGATATTTGGTGTAAAACCATAGTAACCTAGGTAAAATATGCTTTTTATTAAAGTTTACCTTACTTTTTTTTGCCTGATAACCATTGTTTAATTGTGATATTTCAAGTAAAACCATAGTAAATCCATTTAAACAGTATTTTTTGAAAGTTTCCCATAGTTTAACTGTGGTATTTGAGTTAATACCATAGTAAACCCAGCTCAAATTGTGTTCTATTGATATTTACCATTGTTTTTGCAAGCCATTTGGAATAAAACCATAGTTAAACTTGGTAAAACAGTGTTTTATTAAAGTTTTCCATACTTTTTGCGCGGTAACAATAGTTTAATTGTCGTATTTGGTGTAAACCCAAGTAAAATATGCTTTTATTAAAGTTTACCATATTTTTTTGCCTGATAACCATTGTTTAATTGTGACATTTCGAGTAAAACCATTTAAACTGTATTTTTAATAGCTTTTCATAGTTTTTGTTAGTTTAACTGTGGTATTTAAAGTAATACCATAGTAAACCCAGCTCAAATTGTATTCCACTCACATTTACCATTGCTTTTGCATAGAAACTATAGTTTACTTGTGACATTTGGAATAAAACCATAGTAAACCTATGTAAAACAGTGTTTTATTAAAGTTTACCATGGTTTTTCCCTGTTAATCATAGTTTAATTGTCGAATTTGGGGTAAAACCATAGTAAACCCAGGTAAAATATGCATTTATTAAAGTTTGCCATAGTTTTTTGCCTGATAACCATTGTTTAATTGTGACATTTCAAGTAAAATCATAGTACAGCCATTTAAACAGTATTTTATGAAAGTTTTCCATAGTTTAACTGTGGCATTTGAGTTAATACCATAGTAAACCCAGCTCAGATTGTATTCTATTGACATTTACCATAGCTTTTTTGCATAGTAACTATAATTTACTCATGATATTTGGAGTAAAACCACAGAAACCTAGGTAAAGCAGTGTTTTATTAAAGTTTACCATAGTTTTTTGCCTGGTAACCATAGTTTACTTGTTGTATTGGGAGTAGAACCATAGTAAACACAGGTAAAATATTATTTCTAATGAAGTTTATCATACTTTGCCTGGTAACCATTGTTTAATTGTGGTATTTGAAGTAATACCATAGTAAACCCATCTTAAAGTATATTCCATTGACGTTTACCATTGCTTTTGCATAGTAACTATAGTTTACTTGGAATAAAACCATAGTAAACTTATGTAAAACAGTGTTTTATTAAAGTTTACTATACTTTCCTGCCTGTTTACCATAATTTAATTGTCATATTTGGAGTAAACCATAGTAAACTACCATAATTTTCGCATGTCTAGCGTCAATTATATCGTCAGTTATATCGTTATCGCAAATTTTGCTATTTATATCCTGCCCTACTGGTAACTATAGTTTACTTGTGATATTTGGTGTAAAACCATAGTAACCTAGGTAAAATATGCTTTTGATTAAAGTTTACCATACTTTTTTGCCTGACAACCATTGTTTAATTGTGATATTTCAAGTAAAACCATAGTAAATCCATTTAAACAGTATTTTATGAAAGTTTCCCATAGTTTAACTGTGGTATTTGAGTTAATACCATAGTAAACCCAGCTCAAATTGTATTCTATTGACATTTACCATTGTTTTTGCATGCCATTTGGAATAAAACAATAGTTAAACTTGGTAAAACAGTGTTTTATTAAAGTTTTCCATACTTTTTGCGCGGTAACAATAGTTTAATTGTCGTATTTGGTGTAAAACCATAGTAAACCCAAGTAAAATATGCTTTTATTAAAGTTTACCATATTTTTTTGCCTGATAACCATTGTTTAATTGTGACATTTCGAGTAAAACCATTTAAACTGTATTTTTTAAGAGCTTTTCATAGTTTTTGTATAGTTTAACCGTGGTATTTAAAGTAATACCATAGTAAACCCAGCTCAAATTGTATTCCACTCACATTTACCATTGCTTTTGCATAGAAACTGTAGTTTACTTGTGACATTAGGAATAAAACCATAGTAAACCTATGTAAAACAGTGTTTTATTAAAGTTTACCATGGTTTTTCCCTGTTAACCATAGTTTAATTGTCGAATTTGGGGTAAAACCATAGTAAACCCAGGTAAAATATGCATTTATTAAAGTTTGCCATAGTTTTTTGCCTGATAACCATTGTTTAATTGTGACATTTCAAGAAAAATCATAGTACAACCATTTAAACAGTATTTTATGAAAGTTTTCCATAGTTTAACTGTGGCATTTGAGTTAATACCATAGTAAACCCAGCTCAGATTGTATTCTATTGACATTTACCATAGCTTTTTTGCATAGTAACTATAATTTACTTATGATATTTGGAGTAAAACCACAGAAACCTAGGAAAAGCATTGTTTTATTAAAGTTTACCATAGTTTTTTGCCTGGTAACCATAGTTTACTTGTTGTATTGGGAGTAGAACCATAGTGAACACAGGTAAAATATTATTTTAATGAAGTTTATCATACTTTTTTGCCTGGTAACCATTGTTTAATTGTGGTATTTGAAGTAATACCATAGTAAACCCATCTTAAAGTATATTCCATTGACGTTTACCATTGCTTTTGCATAGTAACTATAGTTTACTTGGAATAAAACCATAGTAAACTTATGTAAAACAGTGTTTTATTAAAGTTTACTATACTTTTCTGCCTGTTTACCATAATTTAATTGTCATATTTGGAGTAAACCATAGTAAACTACCATAGTTTTCGCATGTCTAGCGTCAATTATATCGTCAGTTATATCGTTATCGCAAATTTTGCTATTTATATCGTGATAAAAAAATTGGGCCATATCGCCCTGCCCTACTGGTAACTATAGTTTACTTGTGATATTTGGTGTAAAACCATAGTAACCTAGGTAAAATATGCTTTTTATTAAAGTTTACCTTACTTTTTTGCCTGACAACCATTGTTTAATTGTGATATTTCAAGTAAAACCATAGTAAATCCATTTAAACAGTATTTTTTGAAAGTTTCCCATAGTTTAACTGTGGTATTTGAGTTAATACCATAGTAAACCCAGCTCAGATTGTATTCTATTGACATTTACCATAGCTTTTTTGCATAGTAACTATAATTTACTTATGATATTTGGAGTAAAACCACAGAAACCTAGGAAAAGCATTGTTTATTAAAGTTTACCATAGTTTTTTGCCTGGTAACCATAGTTTACTTGTTGTATTGGGAGTAGAACCATAGTAAACACTGTTAAAATATTATTTTAATGAAGTTTATCATACTTTTTTGCCTGGTAACCATTGTTTAATTGTGGTATTTGTAGTAATACCATAGTAAACCCATCTTAAAGTATATTCCATTGACGTTTACCATTGCTTTTGCATAGTAACTATAGTTTACTTGGAATAAAACCATAGTAAACTTATGTAAAACAGTGTTTTATTAAAGTTTACTATACTTTTCTGCCCGTTTACCATAATTTAATTGTCATATTTGGAGTAAACCATAGTAAACTATCATAGTTTTCGCATGTCTAGCGTCAATTATATCGTCAGTTATATCGTTATCGCAAATTTTGCTATTTATATCGTGATAAAAAAATTGGGCCATATCGCCCTGCCCTACTGGCAACTATAGTTTACTTGTGATATTTGGTGTAAAACCATAGTAACCTAGGTAAAATATGCTTTTTATTAAAGTTTACCATACTTTTTTGCCTGACAACCATTGTTTAATTGTGATATTTCAAGTAAAACCATAGTAAATCCATTTAAACAGTATTTTATGAAAGTTTCCCATAGTTTAACTGTGGTTTTTCAGTTAATACCATAGTAAACCCAGTTCAAATTGTATTCGATTGATATTTACCATTGTTTTTGCATGCCATTTGGAATAAAACCATAGTTAAACTTGGTAAAACAGTGTTTTATTAAAGTTTACCGTACTTTTTGCCTGTAACAATAGTTTAATTGTCATATTTGGTGTAAAACCATAGTAAACTACCATAGTTTTCGCGTGGGTACTATTGTTTAAATGTACAAAACTGATGTAAAACTATAGTAATAAGTAAAATATGTTTGATTTGATAACTTTTCAAATTAAGTGTGAAGTAAAATAGCCTTTTATGCAAATTTACCATAGTTTTTGCTTGCTAACTACACTGTATAGTAGCATTCTAGTAAAATTTCTTTGTTTTAATGACTTTTTATCCCAGAATACTGTAACTCCAGTTATTGTTACTATAGTAAAGGGCGGGAGAAAAGATATGAGAGTGATTCAGATGAATACACTACACTCTTCCCATCAGGCCCACAGAGGAGGTCAGCTGAGCCCGGCCACGTCTCCAAACACGCGCTTACAGAGCGACGCGCTAGCACTTTAGCAAGGTTAACAACATGAGCTACGCAGGATAAATGGGCTCCACTTACCGGCTGTCAGCGATGGGACACCAGAGAACAGCAGGAGACACAGACAGACTCAAAATAACTCGCAAACGTTCAGCCAGATGCGCTTTCGAGCCAGAGTCGTGTTCAGATGTCTGTCTCAGCAGGGAACCAGTATTTCTGATGCAGATATGTGATATTTATATTTTTTTAATATTATAAATTATTTCTTTGTTATTTGTTAGCGTAGTGTAATTTGTTCTATTAATGTTTGCAGTTTTACATTATGTAGAATTATTTATTATTTTTTTGTTTTATTATACACAATTTTTTAGATACTTTCTTAAGTTTTTTTTACACACTTCCCTGGTTCTTATTAAAGTGTTTCTCCCTGGCCACTTTCCAAACAAAATGAATCTAATAAATCGTCAAGATCCCATTCCCACAGCTCTTTAAGGGCTCCGATATTACAGCAGAAACAATGAACCTTTCACTTTAATTAAATGATTTTCCATACTCGTTACTTAAGGATAATGAGTTCGTTTTTTTTTTTTTTTTTTTTTTTTCGTTTTCGGTCAGTCGTGAATTAACCTCAGCATCCGGCGGGAGTTTCCCATCTGCGCCGAGAACTCAGAATCTGCCTTTTTAGTAAAGAGATTAGAAATCACATACAAATTACGTCTACATTTATTCATTATTACAGTAACCCATGAGCTTTGAAAGACACAATGAAGAAATTAATAGTAAATATACTGACCGAGCCAAATTATCTCTGTATAATAATATATAGCATTTATATTTTATATATCGTTTTTACTTATTAACATGGTTTCTAAAATATTTTCATAAATTGTTGATATGCTTTTATCTATTTTATTTTCCATTTTTACAATTTTATTAATACTATTTAATGTCTGTTTTTTGGGCTCCCAAGGGACGAATGGAGAGCAAGGCACATGGAAAAGTTGTTTTTGTGATTAAAGCAAGAAAGCTATTAATGATAAGTGTTTTTTGCTAAGGGAATTATGCATACTTAGTTTATTTTTATATATTTATATATTATATATTATATTATTTATTTTTTGTTTATTACTTATTAATTTTAGAAAAAAGTTTCTTGATTTTTATTATTATTATTATTATTATTTTTTTATAAATCAGGAACTATTTAACCTTTTGGGTTCCAAAGGGACTCATGGAGAGCAAGGCACATGGAAAAGTTGTTTTTGTGACTAAAGCAAACAAGCTATTAATGATTAGTGTTTTTTTGGCAAGGGAATTACTCATACTTTGTTCATTTTTATGTTTTTAAAAAAAAAATGTTGTTGATAATATGATTTAATTATATTTCTTAACAAAATATTTTAAAAGTAATTTAGTACAATAATGATATATTAATAAATATCATTATTGATACGAAATGTAATAGGACAGTTTACTATAATGTTAGTTATTTTATATTTTTAATATTTGTTTTACTTACCTTTTTAAATATATTTTTATATTTCTTTTTATTTCTTATTTTTATTAGCATAGTTTCATTTATTATATTATGTATAATTAATTTATTTTATTTTTTACTTTTTGATTTTTGTAAATTTGTTTGTTATTAGCATATTTTATTAAACTTTTAATATTATTTTATTTTACTTGTCATTTTTATTAGAATGGCATTCATTTATTATAATATAAATTTATATTTTATATATTTTTCTTTTTCATTTCTTTTTCTACGTATTAAGGTGGTTTCATTTATTTTTGTATTACAAAATATATATTTTATATATATATATATTTTTTGTTTTAGTATGATATAAATGTATGTATTATATCTGTTTTTTACCAATTGGTTTCAGGTTGTTTTTGTATTATTATAATCTAAATAAAATGTGTCCATTTATTTTTTGTTTATTACATTTTTATTAATTTTAGAAAAAGTTTCTTGATTTTTTTTTTTTTTTTTCATTTTTCATTTTTTTTTTTTTTTATCAGGAACCATTTAGCCTTGTGGGTTCCAAAGGGACTAATGGAGAGCAAGGCACATAGAAAAGTTGTTTTTGTGATTAAAACAAGCAAGCTATTAATGATTAGTGTTGTGTTTTTTTTTTTTTGTTTTTTTTTTTTTGCAGGGGAATTACTCATACCTGGTTTATGTTTGAAGGAAAAATATTGTTGATTTATATTTTAATTTATTTAATTAAATATTATTTTCTTAAAATATTTTAAAGCTAATTTAATACATATTAATAAATATCATTATTGTTATGAAATGTAATAGGATAGTTGACTATAATGTTAGTTATATTTTTTTATATTTGCTTTATACTTTTTAATATACTTTATTTATTAAATTTATTATAATATACATTTATATAAATTCATATTTTATGGTTTTCTTTTTTTTAATTTTTCTAATTGTGGTTTAATTGATTTTTGTATTACAAAAATATATTTTATATATTTGATTTTTTTTTTTTTTTTTTTTTTTTTTTTTTTACTACGATATAAAAGTATGTATAATATCTGTTTTTTACTTACTGGTTTCATTTATTTTTGTATTGTTATAATCTTGAATATGAAATGTCTATATTTATTTTTATTACATTTTTTTTTTTTCATTTTAGAAAGTTATTATTATTATTTTTTTAAATCCGGAACCATTTAACCGTTAGAGTTCCAAAGGGACTCATGGAGAGCAAGGCACATGTATATAAAAAAAAAAAAAAAAATATCTTGTTTTGTTTAAGGCAAGCAAACAATTAGTTAGTGCCTGATTTGACAATTTGGGATTCATTGGCTCTCTAAAATAGCACAAACTAGTTAACCATGCCGCAAACGTACATATCCTATCTGGCATCATTGGTGTTAAACTGTGCGAACTCATCACGCCTGTAAAAGCGGTTCCCAGCAATTAGTGTCAAATCAAACCATATGGTTTTCAACCTCTCGACATTACTGGTCACCGCTGTGTTTTTGTGTTTCTGCTCCTCCTGCCTGTTGGCCTGTTTCTAGCTGATTAAAGTGAGAGCGGTGATACGGCACCGAAAGCTGTTATTACTTGTTTTTGTATTGCCGAGGGTGTGAATGACGGGTAACATGGTGAACGAATGAAGTTAAGTGTAAGGTTATCATACATCTAGCTCAGCCTCTCGCTGCGTCTAATCAAACGCTTGGCACACGCCGAAGGAATTGGGAGCTGTCAGGCCGAGAGAGGAAAGTAAGAGCGCCTTTCATCCCCCATGGTGTGAAATATAGTTTTCATTAAAGAGCAGGCAGCAGTTTTCCAATGAAAGTCCAAACAGCACAGCGTGTGTCTCTGGGGAGCGTGGCTGAAAAAGCCCTTACGCCGGGTCTTACCGCTGCACTTTCATGTCAGAGACCGCCGGATGCATTTCTCACTCCTCCATTTCACTTTGCGTTTGCTTTTTGTTTCTGTAGGTGGTGGTAATCGTCTGTTTTTTTTCACCGTTTCTTGCCTATTGTCTTGTTTTTGGGCTCCCAAGGGACTAATGGAGAGCAAGGCACATGGAAATGTTGTTTCTGTGATAAAAGCAAGGAGGCTATTAATGATTAGGGCTGTTTACTATGGGGATTTCTCATACTTAGGGCAGTGAGGTTCTTATTTTTGTATTAAAACAACATTTAGATATTTTACATTTATTTTTAATTTGAAAAAGTATTCACGTAAAAATAATTACTATATAATTAATAAATACTTATATAATAAAAAATAATAATCGTATAGTTTATGAATTTTATGAATTTGTTGTTAAAATTGTAGATATTATAAATATTAAAATTGTAAATGTAAAATTTAGAACATAATAGAAACTTTTTGGTGTTGAAACAGTTTTCACTCAGAAATTGCTAGTAATTTCAGAAAGTATTACAATGAAACAGCAAGTGAAACATTCAATGAATAGGGAATTTTTGAAGTAGAAAACTGAAGTAGTATTATCTTACTTCTTTATCATTTGTTTTTAGCTGCTTCTTGCATATTGTCTGTTTTTTGGGTTCCCAAGGGACTAATGGAGAGCAAGGCATTGTATTATAATTATTTTTACAAAGTGGCAAACCATTTTTGCCACTTTATAGTAGTAGTAGTAGTAACATTGTGGTGTCAAAACAACTTTCACTCAGAAATTGTTAGTAAATTTGAGAAACTATTACAAATGAAACAGCAAGTGTGAAACATTCAATAAATAGTGAATTTTTGAAGTAGAAGTTTTTTTTTTTTTTTTTTTTAAGCAGTTTCTTGCATATTATGTTGTTTGGTTCCCAAGGGACTAATGGAGAGCAAGGCACAGTTTTTTTTTTTTGTCTGTTGTGTGATAAAAGCAAGCTAGGTTTTAATGATTAGTGTTGTTTGCTAATGGAATTAGTCATACAGTAATTATACATTTATATTAAAATTAATTACTTTTAAATTACAAACATAAAAATATAAATTATAAATACGTAATCATTTATCTTGTAGAAATTAATACTTAAATATATATTTTTGCATTGTATTATAACATTTTGTAGAAGTAATGTATATTGCTAGTAAATTTCAGAAACAATTATAACAAAACAGCAAGTGAAACCTTCAATGAATAGTACATTTTAGAAGTAGAAAAATATTTTAGCTAAATAGTTACTTTTTAGTTTTTAAGCTGTTTCTTGCATATTGTCCTTTTTGGGTTCCCAAGGGACTAATGGAGAGCAAGGCACATGGAAATGTTTTTTTTAAAGCAAGCTAGCTATTAATTATTGTTGTTTGCTAATGGAATTACTCATACAGTAATTTTATATTTATATTTAAAATCAATTATTTACATTATAAAGTTAAAGATATATTATGAATAATTAAATCATTTAACTAATATAAATATATAAATATTATAAACATTTTTGTGCTGAATTATAAAATGTTATAGTAGTAATCTATGCTAGAAATGTTTTGGTATCGAAACAAGTAAATTTCAGAAACTATTACAACAAAACTGCAAGTAAAACATTGAATGAATAGTAGTTTTGTGGGTTCCCAAGGGAGTAATGGAGAGCAAGGTACATGTAAATGTTTTTTTGTTACGTAATTAATGCAAGCTAGATATTAATGATTAGTGTTGTTTGCTAATGGAATTACTCATACAGTAATTATACATTTATATTAAAAATGAATTATATTTAAATGGCAACTATTACAATGAAACGGCAAGTGAAACATTTAATGAATAGTGTATTTTGAAGTAGAAAAACTGAAATAATATTATCTTGCTACAATTTCTTTTGTTTTTTTTAGCTGTTTCTTGCTCATTATCTGTTGTTTTTGAGTTCCCCAGGGACTGATGGAGAGCAAGGCACATAAAAGTTTTTTTTTCTGTAATAAAAGCAAGCTAGCTATTAATTATTAGTGCTGTTTGCAAAGGGAATAACTTGTACAATAATTATATGCAGTATTTATATTGAAAATATATTTACCTTTTAAAAATAAAGGTATAAATTATAAATAAAAAATCATTTAACTTTTAGAAATTAATATATAAATATATTTTTTCCCTGTTGTATTATAAAATGTAGTAAACTATTACACTGAAACAGCAAGTGAAACATTGAATGAATAGAATTTTAGAAGTAGAAAAACTGAAATAATATTATCTTGACACTTTTTCTTTTGTTTTGCAGCTGTTTGATGTGTATGTTTTTTGGGTTCCCAATGGACTAATGGAGAGCAAGGCACATGGAAAAGTTTTATCTGACTTTTTGTATTAAAACAATATTTCGAAATTTTACATTTAATGTTTAATTTTAAAAAGTAACTATTCACATTAAAAAATCAGAATGAAAAAATGGTATAGTTTATGAATAATTTGTCATTTAAATTAAAAGTAAATATTAAAATTGTAATTGTAAAATTTAGAACATAATAGAATATATTTTATCTATAATTTTGTTGTTGAAACAGTTTTCACTCAGAAATTTCTACTAAATTTCAGGAAGTATTACAATGAAACAGCAAGCGAAACATTCAATAAATGTATAAGTATTATCTTGCTGCTACCTTTTGTTTTTAGCTACTTCTTGCATATTGTCTGTTTTTTTTTTGGGTTCCCAAGGGACTAATGGAGAGCAAGGCATTGTATTATAATTATTTTTTACAAAGTGGCAAACCATTTTTTGGCACTTTATACTAGTAGTAGTAACATTTTGGTGTCAAAACAGTTTTCACTCAGAAATTGTTAGTAAATTTGAGAAACTATTACAATAAAACGGCAAGTGTGAAATATTCAATACATAGTGAATTTTTGAAGTAGAAAACCTGAAATAGTATTTTCTTGTATTTTTTTTTGTTTTTAGCAGTTTTTGCATATTATATGTTGTTTGGTTCCCAAGGGACTAATGGAGAGCAAGGTACAGGTTTTGTGTGTGATAAAAGCAAGCTAGCTTTTAATGATTAGTATTGTTTGCTAGTCGGACAGTAATTAAAATTAATTACTTTTAAATAAACAAAAATAAAGGTATAAATTATGAATAATTAAATCATTTAACTAATATAAATGAATATATAAATATATTTTTTGTGTTGTTTTATACAGTTTTACAGTAGTAATGTGTACTAGAAACATTTTGGTGTTAAAACTGTTTTCACTCAGAAATTGCTAGTAAATTTCAGAAACTATTACAATGAAATGGCAAGTGAAACATTAGTAGTAAGTAGTAAGATTGAAATTAGTATTTTCTTTCTACTTTTGTTTTTAGCTGCTTCTTGCATATTGTCTGTTTTTGGGTTCCCAGGGGACTAATAGAGAGCAAGGCACACAGAAAAGTTTTTTTTCTGTATTAAAAGCAAGCTAGCTGTTAACGATTAGTGTTGTTTGCTAATGAAATTACTTGTACAGTAATTATATATTTATATTAAAAAATAATTACATTTAAATTACAAAATTAAAGGTATAAATTATGAATAGTTCATCATTTAACTTAGAAATTAATATGTAAATATTAAATTATGTTGTATTATAACATTTAGTAGTAGTAATGTATACTAGAAACATTTTGGTGTCAAACTATTTTTCCTCAGAAATTGCTAGTAAATTTCAAAAACTATTACAACAAAAAGGCAAGTGAAATATTCAATGAATGTTGAATTTTTGAAGTGGAAAAACTAAATATAGTTGCTACTTTTTCTTCTTTTTTCTTTTTAGCTGTTTCCTTGCATATTATCTGTTTTTGGGTTCCCAAGGGACTAATGGAGAGCAAGGCACATGAAAAAGTTTTTTTTTTTTTTTTTTTTTTCTGTGATAAAACCAAGCTGGGTATTAATGATTAGTGCTGCTTGCTAAGGGAATTATTCATTCAGTAATTATATACAGTATTTATACTAAAATGTATTTCAATTAAAAAAATTAAAGGTATATATTATAAATATGCATTTAACTTTTAGAAATGAATGTATAAATACAACATTTTTTGTGCTGTTTTATAAAATTTTACTGTAGTAATTTATACTAGAAACATTTTGGTGTAGAAAACAATTTTTGCTCAGAAATCGCTAGTAAATTTCAGAAACCATTACAACAAAACTGCAAGTAAAACATTGAAAGAATAGTGAATTTCTGAAGTAGTAACATTGAAATAGTATTATCTTACTACTTTCTTTTGTTTTTAGCTTGCATATTGTCTTTTTTGGGTTCCCAAGGGAGTAATGGAGAGCAAGGCACATGGACAAGATTTGTTAAAAGCAAGCTAGCTTTTAATGATTAGTGTTGTTTGATAATGGAATTACTCGTACAGTAATTGTTTATATTAAGAATATTTCCATTTAAATTAAAGGGATAAATTATGAACAGTTCCTCATTTAACTTAAAAATTAATATATAGATTTTAAATTGTTAAATCTTGTGACGTTTTTTTTTTGTTTTTAGCTGTTCTTGCATATTGTCTGTTTTTTGGGTTCCCAGGGGACTAATGGAGAGCAAGGCACTGAAAATTAAATATACATTATTTCAATTAAAAATTAATTCATAAATGATTAAGATGTTATAATTTAACATTAACATAATAATTCAAATTGTGCATTTTATTAACAACAAACCACTTTTTGCTACTTTATAGTTTTATGTAGAAACAGTTTTCACTGATAGATTGCTAGTAAATTTCACAAAGAAAGAGCGAGTAAAAGAATATTGAATTAAACATGAAATTTTAAGTAGAAAAACTGAAGTATTTTCTTGTAAAACATACTCCACTAACCTTTGTTTTATTTATGACTTAGATAAATTATTATTATTATTATTATTATTATTTTACAGTGTAGAGAGGGCAAGCTAAACTATCAGAGGAATTACTGGAGCATCACGTCTCGCTGCGCTTGGATTTGTATTTTTTAGTTGCTTTATTAAAGATTAATTAAGTTTCTCCCACTCACTCTCTTTATATTCCTACAGTATATATATATAAATATTACGCAGATTACATAACTGATTATGTAAAACAACACTGACAGGTTGGAGATGATTAGAATGTTGTTTTTCTTCTTTTTCAAAGGGAAAAGGGCCAAATAAATAAGGAGCGAGGGTTTTCTTGTGGTTTGAGGACTTCATTATTTTCTCTGATCAATAGTAACTGGCAGAGGAGAGCAGAGCTGTCAGTCAAAAGATGGACGCCACGTCTCAATCATTTAGAGATGTTTTTTTTGTTCAGTTTCTCTTCATTTATCAGGCTGTTTCTTCAGTTCTGTTCTGTTTCTTAAGGCATTTTCATAAGGTTATCATTGTAAATGTTGGCTTTAGCCATCTCTGAGGGGTTGGTGAACACACCTAGTAAAGTAAGGCGATATTACGCTCAGATTTGTGAATCTCTCCAGGTGAATCTGTGTTTATGAAGTCGATGTTGTGTGAAATCTCTCCTGTTGCTTTGAGGCTTGTGTGTGTGAGAGACTCACCAAGCCTGATGTTTCTATATTTCACCCTTGTCACATTTGTTTTCAATATCTGTTTTATATCGTTCCTCAAATTGGACGTTTACAAACCCACAGGTCCACAGTGAATTAAACAAATCAGTTTCCCTTAATTGAACCATATTTGCCGTTCTGCTGTATGAGT
>NC_133367.1:3570155-3587680 GCF_049309525.1 Garra rufa
GCAGTTTACAACTGTTCCTAAGTTTTGGCGTCATTTCCACAACATAGAACCATTTTGGCTACTAATAAAGATTTTTTTCTTCCAAAAAAGTTTTAATTATCATAAACCCTCTTAATAGATGTATTATGTCAAAATTTCCCAAAATTTAAAATTAAACATTTAAATGTTTATCCAATTTACAGCTATTCCTAAGTCTGGCCGTCATTTCCACAACACCGAACCATTTTGGCTACTAATAAAGTTTTTTTTTTTCCCCCGAAAAAAGTTTCAATTATCATAAACCCTCTTATGTATGTATTATGTGAACATTTTCCAAAATGTAAAATGAAACATTTAAATGTTTATGCAATTTACAGCTGTTCCTAAGTTTTGGTGCCATTTCCACAACATAGAACCTTTTTTGGCTACTAATAAAGGTTTTTTCCCCCCTTAAAGTTTCAATAATCATAAACCCTTTAAAAAATGTATTATGTGAAAATTTCAGAGAATTTAAAATGGAAACATTTAAATGTTTTCAAAAAAAATTTTAATAATCATGAACACTCTTAAAATGTATTATGTGAAAATTTCACAAAAATTAAAAGTAGAAATTTTAATGTTTATGCAGTTTACAACTGTTCCTCAGTTTTGCTGTCATTTCCACAACATAACAATTTTGACTACTAATAAAGTTTTTCCCCCTTCCAAAAAACAAGATTTAAAAATCAAAAACCCTTAATAGATGTATTATGTGAAAATTTCCCCGAATTTTAAATGAAACATTTAAATGTTTATGCGATTTACGACTGTTCCTAAGTTTTGGCGTCATTTCCACAACATAGAACCTTTTTTGGCTACTAATAAAGGTTTTTTTCCCCTTTCAAAAAAGTTTAAATAATCATAAACCCTTAATAGATGTATTATGTAAAAAAATCACAAAATGTAAAATTAAACATTTAAATGTTTATGCAATTTATTCTGTTCCTAAGTTTTGGCATCATTTCCTCAATATAGAACAATTTTAGCTACTTAACGTGTTTTTTTCCCCCAAAAAAGGTTTTGATAATTAAAAAATCCTTAATAGATGGGTCATTTTCAACAAGCAAATTTTAAAATGCAAAAACTAATAATATCTTTTGTAGTTGTTCAAACAATAAGAATGTTAAATTCATATTAAAATTTTAAATTAAGTGATTTTATTGTTTTTTTCAGCTTGATGAACTGGCTGCAGCCTTAAATGTCATGTGGTGCGACCATGATTTATATTAAAATTAATTTATTCCCTTAACATGATTAACATTTCTTTTATATGTTCTCAGTAATTTAAATGTTTAGAAACAAAGTATTTGCATTTCTTTTGTTTTTTTGCAAATAACGATTTCACATTGTTCTATAATTTCAGAATTGCCGCCTTAAATGTATTTAGCAGACTTATTTTTTTCTGTAAATTGCATAAAACTGATAAAAAAGTTTACCATTTACTTCAGCATATTGTGGCAGTGATTCATATTTCAGCCACAGAAATTATATATATATATATATATTTTTTTTTATTTAATACAGTTATTGCTGTTATTGGTCGCACCACATGATGAGTGGTCGCTCCAAATGACACAAAGACCTTACATCTATTTAAAGAGATCTTATACACTAAGCCCCATACGCTTAGCTACCAGCAGAGCTAACTAATGGATTAAACTCTTGCCGTATCCAATCGGCAAAACAGCAAAAACGTCCTTCTTGCAAAGGAACGATTTGAGTGCGGTTTTATATGAAAAGCATTGTAGCGGCCAAAGCCGTTTCAAACAACTGTAGTCATTTTTTAATGTTTACTAAATGATTCCGGACGTCGCAGCGATGTCGTCATCAGCTTAGCTTGCCTCTGGCCCGCCTACATCAGATACACCGATTTGATTGGTTTCCAGAACTGCTTACGTATTGCAGTAACATGCATCATTGCTCGATGCCAGAGTGTCTTGCAGAGACAATTCAAATTGTGCTCTCGCAAGACACCTGGATTTCCAGGGTACTCTGATCTTGCTGCAGGGTCAGAATTAACATGCTGCCTATGGCGAGCGTTTTTTTCCTTGCTTGACAGTGGCACCTGGTAAAATCAATTAAAATAGTTAAATGAACGAATGAATGAATGCATGCATGTATATTTACCAAACTGAAAGTACATGCTCTAAATGTTCTTTTTTCCCTCATATTGTACACAGATTAAATATAAACCATCTAAAATACAGATGTTTAAAAAATGACCCAAATTGCATAAACTCTATTCCAAATTAGACTGAAATAAAGTACTTTATGTATTTAACCCATTAATTGAATCTAAAATTAGAAGACCTGCCTATCTAGGACATATATCTATCATGAAAAACACTCTGCAGTGGTCGCGCCACATGATATTTGGTCGCACCGCATGATGTTTTCAAATTCATTTAAAATTTACAGGCACATAACTGGCCACCTAAAAAAATAAGCTAGCTTTTCCAAAAAATGATACTATGAAATGTATAATAAAAATATATATTTGAAGAGAAAACTTAGTATTCATAGTTTTTTTGAGGTCATACCACATGATATCCAAATGTGGTCACTACATAACAGCTGTTAAAAAAGTATTCTTTTTCAAAATTTGAAAGAGTTACACACCTGCTCGCTGCTTCAGTTGCTCCTTGGCAGAATTGCAATATGATGCAACATCCTGTCCTTGAATGGATTTCAACATAAAAGTCCCAAAATGGTAGTTTCTTGATGGTCGCACCACATGATATTTTATAAAATGGAAACCATCGGACAAAGTTTGTTTGTATATTATGATGGAAATATAAATACAAATGCTTTGCAATTTTATACACAATTACAAAACACTGCCAAAATCATGCCAAATAGTGCAGAAAATAAATTTTAATAAATTTTAGGTGATTTCAAAGATGTTTACAAAAAAAAAAGTTATGGCCGGACGGTCGCACCACATGATGTTTTGACACTTCGAATAACAAAAAAATTACAAATAACTTATGTTTTTAGAAAAGTTAAAGTTGGTCCATATTTGGGAGAGGTACTTCTTACATATGGCATCTTTTTTTGCATTTAAACCAATTTTTTAACAGAAAAAAATCAATCGGACAAAAAATGTAGGCATCACGTCAATGACCCAGATATATTATGTAAAAATTTCACAAAATGTAAAATTAAACATTTAAATGTTTAATGCAATTTACAACTGTTCCTAAGTTTTGGCGCCATTTCTACAACATGCAATAATTTTGGACACTAATAAAGGAGTTTTTTTTTTGTTTTGTTTTTAATTATCATAAATCCTCTTAATAAATGTATTATGTGAAAATTTCCAAAAATGTTTATTTAATAAAAAAAGTTTTGGCATCAGTTCCACAACATAGAACCATTTTGGCTACTAATTAAGCTTTTTTTTCCCCAAAAAAGTTTTAATAATCATAAACCCTTAATAGATGTATTATGTGAAAATTTCACAAAATGTAAAATTAGACTTAAATATGTATGCAATTTACGACTGTTCCTAAGTTTTGGTGTCATTTCCACAACATGCCGCAAGTTTGGCTACTAATAACATTTTTTTCTCTCTCCCTAAAAAAATGTAATCATCATAAACCCTCTTAAAATATGTATTATGTGAAAATTTCACAAAATTTTACATTATACATTTAAATGTTTATGCAATTTACAGCTGTTCCTAAATTTTGGTGTCATTTCCTCATCATAGAACAATTTTGGCTACTAAAAATGTAAGAAAACAAGGTAAAATCAAGGTAAGTAACACCTCTGAGCCAAATATTTTTGAATGTCATCAGCAGTCGAGTTATAATTTGGCAAATTGTGCAAAAAGTGTGACAATATCATTTAACTCTATGTATTTCAGATAAAAATGAACCTGTGATGAAACCCAACTTAGACAAATGTTCAATGTCATTTCAATAACACAAATCTCATCAAACAAAATATATAAATAAAAAAGAGACAGCGGAAATTACATTTTATTATTTCAGAGCTTTGAAATGGATGCCTGTATATCCAGTGTTAGTAGACAAAGTGAATTAGTTTGAGTATGAAGTGTTTCTCTGAGTCGGCAGTTGAAGAAACACCCGTGAATCTCAGATGCAACTGGAGTCTCTTTAGGTTTACAGCTCCCTTGTGCTCTACCACAATATAATCTAATCCCGAAAGCATAATGTGTGGATTACACAGTGAGTATAGCAGCTTCCTGACGAGATTACCCCTCACGATAAGAGACACGCTCCAACTCCAATTCAGCTGCCGATGATAGAGTGACCTACTTTCTCCAGCACTTCCCAGGGATCTTATCATATCTAAATGGAAATGGCTCCGTTCAGCCTCAACAGTGTGTGTGTGTGTGTGTGTGTGTGTGTGTGTGTGTGTGTGAGCGGTAACTGATCTGAGGTCAGCTGATTCTATAACGTTTTCCCGGCTTTCACTCTTGTGTTTTGAACAGCAGGTGTGCGAAAATGATGCCATTTCTTTCTGATGAGAAACTGTTGTGTTTTTTTGTTGTAGCTGATGGTTTAGGTTGGATTTATCATCGTACGACAAGGCCGAGATTGGTATACTTACAAAAAAAGAGACCGCAATATTAGCATAAAAATATACCATACAAAAACTGTTGTAAAACTGTCTTTTTTTAGACACTACCATGAGATATTTTACTTTGAAATTTACCATGGTACTGAAAATTGTGTATTTGCAATGGTATTTCTAGGGTGCTTCAAATAATACCAAGGTATATTGCCAAAAATCATGGTTGTACCATTTTTAAATAGTACTCTAACGAAACCTTTTTTGTATCTGTACCATGGTAAAACTATTTGTTATGGTTTATAAATGGTACACTAACAAAAATAGTGTCTTTTTTGCACATGTACCTTGGCAAAATTGTATTTTCGTATGGTTGTACCATTTATAAATGCTACACTAACCAAAAAAGCTGTCTTTGGACCTCTACCATAGTAAAACTGTATTTTTATGGTTGTACCCTTTATACATGGTACACTAACAACAACAAAAATGTCTTTTTGGACATTTATAAATGGTACAATAACAAAAATAGTGTCTTTTTTGGATATCCACCATGGTAAAACTTTTTTTTTTAATGGTTGTACCGTTTATAAATACTGCGCTAAAAAAAAATATTGTCTTTTTGGACATGTACCATGGTGCAACTGTATTTTTATGGTTGTACCATTTATAAATGGTACACAAGCAAAAAAAAGTATCTTTTTGGACATTTATAAATGGTACAATAACAAAAATATTGTCTTTTTTGGTCATGTACCATGGTAAAACATTTTATTTTTTTTGATGGTTGTACGATTTATAAATGGTACACATGGTGTATTTTTTGACATTTATTTTTTAACAAAAAAAAGTGTATTTTTGGACATTTATAAATGGTACACTAACAAAAAAAGTGTATTTTTGGACATTTATAAATGGTACACTAACAAAAAAAGTGTCTTTGGACATTTATAAATGGTACACTAACAAAAAAAACCTGTCTTTTTGGACATTTATAAATGGTACACTAACAAACAAAAAAAACTGTCTTTTTGGACATTTATAAATGGTACAATAACAAAAATATTGTCTTTTTTGGTCATGTACCATGGTAAAACATTTTTTTTTTTTTGATGGTTGTACGATTTATAAATGGTACACATGGTGTATTTTTTGACATTTATTTTTTAACAAAAAAAAGTGTATTTTTGGACATTTATAAATGGTACACTAACAAAAAAAGTGTATTTTTGGACATTTATAAATGGTACACTAACAAAAAAAGTGTCTTTGGACATTTACAAATAATACACTAACAAAAAAAGTGTCATTTTGGACCTTTATAAATGGTACACTAACAAAAAAAGTCTTTTTGGACATTTACAAATAATACACTAACAAAAAAAGTGTCATTTTGGACCTTTATAAATGGTACACTAACAAAAAAATGTATTTTTGGACATTTATAAATGATACACTAACAAAAAAGTGTATTTTTGGACATTTATAAATGGTACACTAACAAAAAAGTGTCTTTTGGACATTTATAAATTGTACACTAACAAAAAAAGTGTATTTTTGGACATTTATAAATGGTACACTAACAAAAAAAAGTGTATTTTTAGACATTTATAAATGATACACTAACAAAAAAAGTGTCTTTTGGACATTTATAAATGGTACACTACCAAAAAAAAAAAGTGTCTTTTTGGATATTTACAAATAATACACTAACAAAAAAGTATATTTTTGGACATTTATAAATGGTACACTAACAAAAAAGTGTCTTTTGGACATTTATAAATTGTACACTAACAAAAAAGTGTATTTTTGGACATTTATAAATGGTACACTAGCAAAAAAGTGTATTTTTGGACATTTATAAATGGTACACTAACAAAAAAGTGTATTTTTGGACATTTATAAATGGTACACTAGCAAAAAAAAGTGTATTTTTGGACATTTATAAATGATACACTAACAAAAAAGTGTCTTTTGGACATTTATAAATGGTACACTAACAAAAAAGTGTCTTTGGATATTTACAAATAATACACCAACAAAAAAAGTGTCTTTGGACATTTATAAATAGTACACTAACAAAAAAAAGTGTCTTTTTGGACATTTACAAATAATACAGTAACAAAAATGTGTCTTTGGACATTTATAAATGGTACACTAACAAAAAAAGTGTCTTTTTGGACATTTATAAATTGTACACTAACAAGAAAAATGTATTTTTGGACATTTATAAATGGTACACTAACAAAAAAAGTGTCTTTGGATATTTAAAAATAATACACTAACAAAAAAGTGTCTTTGGACATTTATAAATTACAATAACAAAAAAAGTGTATTTTTGGACATTTATAAATGATACACCAACAAAAAAGTGTCTTTGGACATTTATAAATGGTACACTAACAAAAAAAAGTGTCTTTTTGGACATTTACAAATAATACACTAACAAAGTGTCTTTATACATTTATAAATGGTACACTTACAAACAAAGTGTCTTTTAGGACATTTATAAATGGTACACTAACAATAAAAGTGTCTTTTTGGACATTTATAAATGGTGCACTAACAAAAAAAAAAGTGTATTTTTGGACATTTATACATGGTGCACTAACAAAAAAGTGTCTTTTTGGACATTTATAAATGGTACACTAACAAGAAAGTGTCTTGGACATTTATTAATGGTACACTAACAAAAAAGTGTCTTTGGACATTTATACATGGTGCACTAACAAAAAAGTGTCTTTTTGGACATTTATAAACGGTACACTAACAAAAAAAAGTGTCTTTTTGGACATTTATAAATGGTACACTAACAAAAGTGTCTTTGGACATTTATAAATGGTGCACTAACAAAAAAGTGTCTTTTTGGTCATTTATAAATGGTACACTAACAAAAAAAAGTGTGTTTATGGACAGTTATAAATGGTACACTAACAAAAAAGTGTCTTCTTGGACATTTATAAATAGTACACTAACAAAAAAAGTGTATTTATGGACATTTATAAATTACAATAACAAAAAAAGTGTATTTTTGGACATTTATAAATGATACACCAACAAAAAAGTGTCTTTGGACATTTATAAATGGTACACTAACAAAAAAAGTGTCTTTTTGGACATTTACAAATAATACACTAACAAAGTGTCTTTATACATTTATAAATGGTACACTTACAAACAAAGTGTCTTTTTGGACATTTATAAATGGCACACTAACAAAAGTGTCTTTGGACATTTATAAATGGTGCACTAACAAAAAAGTGTCTTTTTGGTCATTTATAAATGGTACACTAACAAAAAAAAGTGTATTTATGGACAGTTATAAATGGTACACTAACAAAAAAGTGTCTTCTTGGACATTTATAAATAGTACACTAACAAAAAAAGTGTATTTATGGACAGTTATAAATGGTACACTAACAAGAAAGTCTCTTGGACATTTATTAATGGTACACTAACAAAAAAGTGTCTTTTTGGACATAATGGTTGTACCATTTATAAATGGTACACTAACAAAAAAAAACTGTAATTTTATATGATTTTACCATTTTCAAATGCCACGCTAGCACAAAAAGTGTCTTATTTTAGACATGTACTATAGTAAAACTGTATTCTTTTGTTGTACAAATTGTACAAAATTTGTATTTATTTGTTGTTGTTCCGGTGAATGTAAACACAGTTCCTGCCAGTCTTACCTCTTTAAAAATGGCTGATAACTTTGTCAGTGAAAGAATGCATTCTGGGCTTTCTTTACCATTGTAAAAAGCACCAGTAATTAGTATTGATCAGTTGATGTTGATACGGCTTGTGCTGGTGAACGTTAGATCCCGTTTTAGTGTCTAGCCTCTTGAGAATGCCATCGATCCGTTTCACTTTTGCTTAGCAACCCGCGCGACATCTTTATTGCACTTCAACCGCTATTTCTAACCCGGGATCAACTAGAAGTATTTATACCCACAGGTAAATTGCTAGTTTTTGTTCCGCTAATGTGTTGAATCCATTTGCCGCCACCACTTTAAACCTCCTTTTTGTTATGTAACTTCTCCAAATATATGTATATTTTGTTTTGAGTGTTGACAGACAGTACCATTCAGAGTAATAATAAACATCCGTCTGGCGCCGTTCTCATGGGTTTGACGCTTATTGCTTCCGATTGCGTGCGTTCGGCGTGATTCATTTTGCATATGTTCGTTCGGAGATTTGTAGCCGCGCATAAATGAATGCAGAGGAGCATGCGCACACACTTATTTTCAGCCAGATCCGTTTCCCCTCATATGCCCCAAAAATCCAACTGAGAATTCATAATTTCTGAGTAGCTCTCTCGGTAAATGTCAGACGGTGTTACATATTTAACTATGGATTACTTGGATATGTGCTTTCAGAATAATAATTGGCAGTTCTCCAGCTCCAAATCCCAGCAGGTTCTGCCTTCCTGGTTCCACATCAGCTTGACTTGTAATACTCAGAATAGAAAAATCTCTCGGTCGGAGGCAGGGATGTCAAACATGCCTTGCAGTGAGTCATTCGCCTGGCGATGGCCAGCGTTCAGGACAGCGAACGCTTTGATGTTCCTGGCCTGTCTGAACTCAACTCACACAGTCTGATCTCGCTTCGGAATGAAGTCACCTCCTCATGCTATTTTTTTCCATCTCTGAGGAGACAGAAATGTACATTGAAAGGTCTGCACTCGTAAAAATAAAGTATACGGTTCATTTTATGGGCATTTAAGGTTTGTGGCATTTAAGATCTGCAAAGAAACCTCATATGAAGATCCACTTTTGGCTCTTAAAGTAATTCTTGTGTCCATTATGTTCTTCAGATTAGCTTGCTTTCTGGTCCTCTAGAAAATGTGACGTCAAATTTGTGTTATTTCAGCAAAGAATCCCATTTGAAAAAGTATTTCTCTTCAAAGGCAGGAGGTTGAATTCAATGTTGTATTTTTCCAGTCGATTTTATGAGATGTGAGGTTTAGTTTCTGTAATTTCACTATTTCATGTTTATTTTAAAGAACAGAATTGTTAAAGAGTTGTTGGAACTCTGCTCTTTATGATTTATTGTCGTAGATATCATTGTCGTAAATGTCAAAAAAAAAGTAGAGTAAATAAGCAGCCATTTGCACATCTGTGATGCTTACGGTCAATTTGATCTCGTAGCCATGATGATACGTTTAAACATTTACCATAATTCTACCATGTTTGGGACAATATTATGTGATGGTTAAACCATGATAAATGTCAAAAAACATGTCCAAAACATGGACCCTCTCATGATGGTAATGCCATGTTTTTTTATATTTTCCACAATAATACCATGTTTTGGACAATATCATTATGTTAATGCAATGTTTTTTTTGACAATAATATCATGCTTTAGCCCATATCTTGATGTTAATGTCATGTGTGTGTCTGTATTTTTAAACATTTACCATAATTTACTCTACGTTTCTTGAAATTTATGACAATAATACCATTTTTTGGACCATATGATTGTAATGCCATGTTTTTTGACGGATGATACCATGTTTGTAATACCGTAAATGTAAAAAAACATGTTTTTTTTTTTTTTTAACGTTTAACATTTATATGGTGACATTTACCATAATATTTAACATTTACTGTGTTTTGGGCATGTTTTTTGACATTTACCATAATACCAGCATGTTTAGGATATTATCAAGATATTTTTGTAACACATTGTTTTGTATCATGATGTTAAAGCCATGTTTTTTTTCATTTATATGATGATACCATGTTTCGATGATATCATAATGGTAATACATTTTTTATTTTATTTTATTTTTTTAGATTTTTAGGTTTTGATGGTAATGCCATGTTTTGTCATTTACAACAGTAAAACCAGGTTTAAGGCTACAATAATTTTTTTTTTTTTTTACAATTTACATTACATTTACAATGATAATACCATGTTTTGGACCGTATTATAATGGTAATGGTACTGTTTTTTTTTTTACATTTACCATAATTCTACCATGTTTGGGACACTATTATGTGATGGTTAAAACATGATAAATGACAAAAAAACATGTCCAAAACATGGACCATCTCATGATGGTAATGCCATGTTTTTTAATGTTTTCCACATTAAAAACTTGTTTTGGACCATATCATTATGTTAGTGCCATGTTTTTTGACAATAATACCATGTTTTGGCCCATATCTTGATGTTAATGCTGTGTGTGTGTGTGTGTGTGTGTGTGTGTGTGTGTGTGTGTGTGTGTGTGTGTGTGTGTGTGTGTGTGTGTGTGTGTGTGTGTTTTCAAAATTTACCTATAATTTACCATGTTTTGGACATGTTTTAACATTTACTACAATAATACCATGTTTTGGACCATATCTTGATGTTGCTGCAATGTTTTTTTTTTTTTTTTACGTTTAATATTTATATGGTAACATTTACCATAATATTTAACATTTACTGTGTTTTTGACATGTTTTTTGACATTTACCATAATACCACCATGTTTAGGATATTATCAAGATATTTTTGTAATACATTGTTTTGTATCATGATGTTAAAGCCATGTTTTTTTCCCCATTTACCATAATAATATTATATTTTTGATCATAATGGTAATGCATTTTTTTTTTTTTTTTTTAGATTTACCATGCTAATACAACGTTTTGATGGTAATGCCATGTTTTTGTCATTTACAACAGTAATACCAGGTTTAAGGCTATATCAACATTTTAATAACCTGTTTTTGACATTTACTATAGTGATACCATGTTTAAGATATTATCATAATGGTTAATGCCATGTTCTTTTGACATTTGCCCCGATAATACCATGTTTTAGACCATGTCATCATATCACGGTCATGTTTTGGACTTTTTTTTTTTTTTTTTCATTTACCATAATTCTACCATGTTTGGGACACTATTATGTGATGGTTTAAACATGATAAATGACAAAAAACATGTCCAAAACATGGACCATCTCATGATGGTAATGCCATGTTTTTTAATGTTTTCCGCATTAAAAACTTGTTTTGGACCATATCATTATGTTAGTGCCATGTTTTTTGACAATAATACCATGTTTTGGCCCATATCTTGATGTTAATGCCGTGTGTGTGTGTGTGTGTGTGTGTGTGTGTGTGTGTGTGTGTGTGTGTGTGTTTTCAAAATTTACCTATAATTTACCATGTTTTGGACATGTTTTAACATTTACTACAATAATACCATGTTTTGGACCATATCTTGATGTTGCTGCAATGTTTTTTTTTTTTACGTTTAACATTTATATGGTAACATTTACCATAATATTTAACATTTACTGTGTTTTTGACATGTTTTTTGACATTTACCATAATACCACCATGTTTAGGATATTATCAAGATATTTTTGTAATACATTGTTTTGTATCATGATGTTAAAGCCATGTTTTTTTCCCCATTTACCATAATAATATTATATTTTTGATCATAATGGTAATGCATTTTTTTTTTTTTTTTAGATTTACCATGCTAATACAACGTTTTGATGGTAAAGCCATGTTTTTGTCATTTACAACAGTAATACCAGGTTTAAGGCTATATCAACATTTTAATAACCTGTTTTTGACATTTACTATAGTGATACCATGTTTAAGATATTATCATAATGGTTAATGCCATGCTCTTTTGACATTTGCCCCGATAATACCATGTTTTAGACCATGTCATCATGTCACGGTCATGTTTTGGACATTTTTTTTTTTTTTACATTTACCATAATTCTACCATGTTTGGGACATTATTATGTAATAAAAAAAAAAAAAAAAACATGTCCAAAACATGAACCCTCTCATGATGGTAATGTCATGTTTTTTAATATTTTCCACAATAATACCATGTTTTGGACCATATCATTATGTTATTGTCATGAGTGTGTCTGTATTTTTAAAGATTTACCATAATTTATTTTTCATGTTTCTTGACATTTACCATAATATCCACGATAATACCATGTTTGTATTACCATAAATGTCAAAAAACATGTCCAAAACATGGACCCTCTCATTTAACATTTACTAAGTTTTGGACATGTTTCTCATAACCATATCATGATTGTGATGCCATGTTTTTTGACAATTAACTGCGATAATACCATGTTTTGGACCATATCTTGATGTTAATGCCATGTTTTTTTTAACATTTAACATTTATATGGTAACATTTACAATAATATTTGACATTCACTGCGTTTTGGACATGTTTTTTGACATTTACCATGATAGCACCATGTTTAGGACATTTACAAGAAAATTTTTGTAATACATTGTTTTGTTTCATGATTTTAAAGCCATGTTTTGATGCAGATGTTTTTGTCATTTACAACAGTAATACCATGTTTAGGGCTATATCATTAATGTTTTTTACATTTTTTTTTTCCATTTCCCATGATAATACAATGTTTTGGACCTTATGACGGCAAAGAGCTGTATAAAGTTTTTCATTTATTCTTTTTCAGACTCTGAGGTCTTTCGATTGTGAGACAGACGGCCTCCTTCCTGCACCCTAGTGAGTAAGTGTCATTAATATTATTATATTGATATTAATCATATCTGTACCATACTCTGTTACCTGTGAATGAACTGTACATCTCATTGTCTTTATCACTAAAACACCTGCTTGTGTTTAAACGTATCATCATTGCTGCGAGATCAAATTGACCGTTAGTATTACAGATGTGCAAATGGCCGCCTACTGCTAGGTTAATATCCCATGTCACCTTGCACCGCCTCGAGTGTCCATCTGATCCCAGATCAGGCTCGAAACCTCGGGACTGATGGTCTGCGTGACCTTTTTCCCGTTTAGCCTGGCGAAATGGACTTCATTTGCTGTTAAATTTATATCTGCGCTCTCCTTGGTTGCTGTGCTCGTCCACCCCAGAGCCCTCTGGGAATCCGGGCTGCCCGCCACGCTCCCTGACGGCCGCGTGTTTTATTACCCAGTAAAGCATTACGCTGGGCTCCTTTGATATTGATTTATTTATTTATTTGTGTCCGCCCCATAAGCCCTTGTGAGAGATGTGTTCGTGCTGCGGGCCGCGTTTGAGCGCATTAAATATATTGCAGGCATTTGTTGTGGGCCGTGGACGCGGCGGGTGTTTGTTTCAGAGGGACGCGCACCTGCAGATATGACAACAAACGTGTCTTCGCCTCATGCCGCGCGTTTGAAGCCTCTTCCTGAAGAGAAACAACACAGCCGGGCTCTTTTGAAGCATCAGTGTGGCTGAGGAGTCAAATGTTATTCGCTTTCCATTAACAAATAGGTTTTATAGATTATATAGTTCCGGATTTGATGCGTCAAATAGTCACTTTTTGTGTACGTCATTTAAAAAAAAAAAAAATATATATATATATATATATATATATATATATATATATATATATATATGGATTTAATTTTGACCAGAATCTTATCAATTTAGGTTTTATAAAAGGAGTATTTATCCATCTTTGCATGCTTGTCCCAGTGTTATTTTAGCATAAATTAAATACTATTGTATTCATTATACCTTTTTTGTTTATTTCAAGTAAGTTTATTTATTGTTTAATTAGTATTTTAAATGAGCTTTTTATGTTTATTTCAATTCATTTGGGGCTAAGCACCGAAGGTGCGATGGCACCTATCGTATCCGTTGGCATTCTTCTTCCCTTTCTTCCACTCAGTCTATGGCAGCCCGTAGAACCGCTTTCAGGAAAGTTGTAAAATTTGGCACACTGATAGATGACAGTCTCAACATTAACCATAGCAAATTTGGAGTCTCTAACTCAAACTCTGTAGCACCACCACTTGTCCAAAGTTTCACTTTCTTTATGCTAATAACCATTGAATCGTAAGGCACAAAATCAAAATTCCAAGTCGAATGAAGTCCAAAATTCAAAAATTGTAAGGCGTAGTTTTTTTATTCTATTTTTAATAATTTGTAAAACTTGTCGAACTCGTCCTAGACGGATTGTCTGATTTTCACCAAAATTGTCTCAGAACATCTTCAGCCCATGCTGGCAAAAAGTTATGGAATTCAAGTTGATTAGTCAAACGGTTCTCGAATAACGTGCAAACAAATTCTACGAAAAGCTCACAAAAGTGGATGTGAGGCTATATCTCTGCAACGGTTAGGCGTATTAAGACCAAACTTGGTGTGTGTTATAACAAGCATGACCTGAGGCTACCTGCAGTGTTTTGATGCAGTGCCACCTAGTGGTCAGGAGATATGAAAATTGTCTATTTTTGCTAAAAACTCTTAACTCCACAAAATTTGCCAATATTTTACTCCGATCGACACAAAACCACCGTAGGAAATTCGGAAACATAGCATGCCGGCTACATGCTGATGCCCAATTGCTAAAATTTTGATAGTAAGTGACAAAAAAATGCTAACAAAGTCAGCCATCTGTCATTTTTCTCATATAAAAAAAGTCTATGAATCCAAAACAAAATGAGATTTTTTCACCAAATTTGACACACATGTGTATGAGCTCATTCTAAGGACCCATACACAATTTGGTGGGATTGTGTTTCTTGGTGGCGCTATAATGAAATAAAACATGAAATTGCCATTGACTTCAATAGAGTATTATGATAGAAAATGCTACTTTTTACGAAAGCATTGGTGTAGCATTAGGAAACGTTTTGATACAGTCGAAAGTGATAACCAATTAAATCGTATTACTAGTGGTTGTTTTTATGATTGTTCGCTCATTTTGACTAAAATCACTTTTAAATGGCTTAAATTCCCTTTGATGCACTTATTCTGATGCTTCCCTAGCCTAGTAGTATTACTTGTTTTGTGTTCATAATTTTTATTAGTATTTACCATGTGTATTTACCATACTGTTTTTTAAACATATTAGTTTTATGGGGTTTATTACTATTTATTTATCTTTATTTATCATATAAGTATTTGTTTATTAGCATTTATTTACTGTTTATTTACCATATTAGTATAAAAAATGTGATGTCCAAAACAAGACAATGCGATAAATATTAAATAAAATGTGAAATAAATAAACAGGACAAACACTTTATTGTATTTATCGTGTTGATTAGTATTTATTTACCATGTTTATTGACCATAATAATTTCACGTTTTATTGTATTTATTTTGTTTATCATATTAGTATTTACCATGTTTCTTAGTATTTATTCACCATGTTTATTCACCATATTGGTATTATAAAATGCATAATGTCCAAATCAAGACAATGTGATAAATATGACGGCGCACATGGCAAATAAATACTAACAAACATGACAAACACTTAATTGTATTGATTGTTTATTTACCATGCTGTGTTTATTTACCATATTAATATTTATCATGTTTATTAGTATTTATTGTTGTTTATTTACCATATTAGTATATATGTACTGTTTTTACTGTATGGTTTAGCATGTTTATTAGTATTTTCCCCCCCATGTTTTATTTACCATATTAATGTTTATTTCTCATTTTTAATAGTATTTATGTGCTTTTGAGCATTTAATTAGTATTTATGTACCATGTTTATTTATTTTAGTAGTAATTAACCATGCTTATTAGTATGTTTACCCTGTTTATTTACCACATTATTTTAGTTTATTACTGTTCATTTGCCATGTTTATTTACCATATTATATTTATCGCGTTTAATAGTATTTATTTACCACATTGGTAGATAAATTAATCGCTTTTCACGTAATATTCACCATATTCATGTTTGTCATGTTTATTAGTATGTATTTACTACATTTATTTAACTTATTAGTATTTATAATGTTTATTAGTATTTATTTACCATGTTTTGTTTTACAATATTAGCATTTGTAGTTATAATAATAGTATTTATTTACTTATTATTCACCATATTTGTTTGTTGTTTTTTAGTATTTATTTGCCATGTTTATCACATTACTCTTTGTTTCTCATGTTTATTACTAATTATTTAGTAGTAGTATTTATTATTTATTATTAGTAATCATCATGTTTATTAGTATTTCTATACCATGTTTTTTATATTAGTGTTTATTTACCACACTTATCATATTAGTGTTTATTTTTCATGTTTATTAGTATTTACTACATTTATTTACCTTATTGGTGTTTATTTCTCATGTTAATTAGTATTTATGTACTTTTGAACATTTTGTAAATTCTAAATTAGAATTTAGAATGTTTATTAGTAGTTATTTATCATGTTTATTATTATGTATACCCTGTTTATCACATTATTTTTGTTTTAGTATTCATTTACCATGTTTATTTACCATATTATATTTACAGTGTTTATTATTAATTTGCATATTTGTAAATTAGTATTTATTAATACTACTACTAATAATATTTATTATAGTATTTCTGTATCATGTTATTTTTCAGTATTATTATTTGTTTGTTTATTCACCATATTAGTGTTTGTCATGTATATTAGTATTTATTTACTACATTTATTTACCTTTTATTTAATTGTTTATTAGTATTTATGTACCATGTTTATTTATCATATTCTATTTATCGTGTTTCTTAGTATTTATTTAGCATATTGGTAAATAAATTAGTATTTATTAATAATAATAGTAATAGTATTTATTTACCATATTTATCATATTAAATATTATATTATATAGTATTTTTTTCTCATGTTGATTAGTATTTATTTCCTACATTTATTTACCTTATTTGTATTTATCATGTTTATTAGTATTTATGTACCATGTTTTGTTTTACGTAACAGTATGTATCATGTTTATTAGTATTTATTTACCATGTTTACTTATCATATAAACAAAAAAAATAGATAATAATAAGTAGTTTTGTTTTGGACAAATCCTGCATTGTGTAGTGATTTAGCAGAGAAACATTGGTGAATTGGATGTAAACGTGGTGAAATGTGTTAAATGCAGCTTTATTTTGCCAAATGCACTGCGCTTATCAAAGCACTCGTCTGGTATTGACTGAAAGCTAATTTCCCAAATTAGCCG
>NC_133367.1:3588180-3651304 GCF_049309525.1 Garra rufa
TAACATTAACAAAAACCAAAACAAAACAATGATTAAAAAGGTTGATTTAGCAATCCTGCTTTTTGCATATTCGAACAATGTAACATGCAAGAACCATAAAAAAATACAAATAATAACTGTATTACAATATTAAAATTGTAAATACAATTTGTGCTTTTTATGCGTGAACATTCTTCAAATTAAATCCAAAACAAGACAAAAACCACATTTCATTTCTAAAATGTCTGTGCATTAAAAACACTATGTAACCGCTTTAAATTTGACATTTGTGTTTTGTTAACTTTAAAACCAAAACAATGATAAAAAGGCTGATTTAACAATTCTGCTTTTGCATATTCAAACAATCATGTGACATGTGAAATAAATAAAAATTATTACAATTACAACATTAAAATTGTAAATGCAATTTCATTTCATTAAAAACAATGAAAAATCTTTAAATTTATGACCAAAATACAACACTATTAATTGCATATTCAAATTTATGACAAAAATACAACATTGGCGTAACATTTTGTTAACTTTTTTTAAAACTATACAAAAAGTAGATTTCACATTCCAACCTTTCCAACATTTTTATGTGAACATTCTTCAAATTTTCATCCGGTGCCCGCGGACACTTCGGGATCATATTAATTTATTCATTTTTATTTATTTATTTATTTATTTATTTATTTATTTATTTTATTTTATTTAAACATTGGAATCTAGAAAAATTTAAAACGGAATTTGGGGAGAAGTTTAAACTTTCAAAAGTTTAAAATTCTATTTTTGTTAAACTTCAATAAATTCTTGTTAAATTGTGTAATGATTTTAATTCATTAGACATCATTTTAATTTAACCATTAAAATGGAATTCAGAAAAATATGAAATTTAGGAAAAATAAAACAAAATGTGTGAAATAAAACATAGGGCCCTAAAAATGTTACAAATGTTTTTGTTAAACTTGTAAAAAAAAAAGTCAAATTGTAAGTTTCATTTGAATTAATTAGGTGCTTTTTGATTAACTAAAAACGCTTTAATTTTGACTAAAACACAACATCTGCGGAACATTTTTGGTTGTAAAAAATCATATTTACCACTTTGTAACCATCATGTGATAAGCGCGAACCAAACCAAACCAAACCAAACATTTACAATTTCAAATGTAATTTGTGCAGTAAATTGGCGTTTCAATGCAACAAAGTACACTGTAAAATCCAATTAGTAAACCTTACTTAAAAAAAGCATGCAAACCGATTGCCTTAAAAAAACCAAGTAAAGTTAAATGGGAATAGTTTGTAGTATTAACAAACGCCTATCTAGTATTGTATACTTACAAGAGAGTTCCAGTAACTTAAAACTAAATTGTAGCATATACTTGAATGTTTACTTTAGATGTACTCATCTTTAGTACAGGTTACTCAGAATTGCTATTTTTAACAACTATATCATTTCAAGTGAAATATACTTTGTATGTATTCCAAACTACTGATTTATGCAAGTTGAGCTAACTTGACAATTTCTGCATGCAACTCGAAATTTCTAAGTTGACTTTACTTCAAAAGCAATCCAATTTACTTGTTAAAACCATGCAAACCGATTGCCTTAAAAAAACCAAGTAAGCATTACTCCAATAACTTAAGTGCATCTATTGTCTATTATAAAACACTGAGAAGGGGTTCGCAATTTAACAAAGAATACACTTACACCTGGACAAATACTGTAAGGCAGTGACATAGTTCAAGGATAAATTTATTGTATTTTTTTTACTCTACTACAGGCACAGGGATGATCCACACAAGTTTCCACTGGGGATTACAAATTTTAATTTTCTTTAAATAAAATACAAACCATTTGATGGTACAATAAATCTATATAAAATGTACATAAAATAAATTTTGTGGACCAAAAAAAAAGTCCTTGACCTGACTGTAACATCCTAAACCAACAGTTTTTCATGTTTTTGGGGTAATCCAAATTCAAAACATATGACAGTCCAAACAAAAGGCAAATTGCCTGTGGTAGATTCTGTAGATTGTCAATGACAATACCTCCCTCAACAATGATGGCAGTATAAACTGGGTCAAGGTACAGTTGATTTTGTAAGAGAGGAATGTGTTCATCAATGACAGTCAGCACTCCAACAGGTACTTGTGCCCAGTCCTCATCAGTTATCAGATGCCTATAAGAAAAACGAAACAATAACAATATTACAACAGGGAAATGTTGAAAGGAATTATTAATTGTCAGTTGCCTGCCCTGCCTAAACTCCCGTTTAGCCATTCCTTGTTAAGTATGTACATGCATTTTTTTTTTTATCTCAACTCATAAATATTCAAGGTATAGTACGTTTCATGCATATCACATTGTACATATCACATTATGCATATTGCATGGCTTGCAATATGATTTTAATACTTCCGAAGAATATATAATAATAACAAGTCCTAATTTTAGGTTGACAGACAGAAAGTACACTGGACTCACATTGTTTAATAAGTTTTTTGGTAAACCCATTTTCAATGGAAAAATCAATAAATAAATATAAAATATAACTAAGAACTTACAAAGCAGGTGTTGTAGAAGGTACTGGCATCATCCCCAAGCATCACGGGCAGGCCTCGGAGCACCAATGTGCACATAGCTGTCAAATCTGGTTCCTAGGAGTAGATAATGAAAAACAATTTAAGTTCAAGATTGCAGCATTCTGAAGTTACAGTACCAATCAGTTTGTTAAAGGATTAAAGGATAACTATTGCCAAAATGCAACCTAGGCTGTTTTTTTTTTTTTTTTTACCGTAAATTTATATCTAAAAGCATAATTACGACAAACGAGCCGTTTTTGAGATTAACCGTGGTTTAGTTTTGTGGTCAGTGGCCGGTGAATGGGAATACTAGGGGCAAGTTTTAAGTGCATCAAAATCGATATTTTTACAACACTAAGAAGGCTCGACACACCATGAAACTTTGCTTGAAGTATCACCTGGGTCTCTACACATGAACTCGAGGATTGAGAATATTGTTTGTGTACACAGAGTTTACTAAAAAGAAAGGTTTTGAACAACTCACTTTCACTGTTTGAGTTTCCGCTCGCGGCCGTCTTGATAGTCAAGAAGTGTCGATTTCCGAAAGGCTCTTTTTACAACTAGAAGGTTAATATTGTTTTTCACTTGCTTCAAAACAACGAATTAGCCGTGCATTTATATGGAAATATACTTTAGGAGCTATCCATCTTTACTCTCCTCCTCGCTATTATGTCGCATTCGGAGATGGACACTTCTTGACTGACAAGACAGCCGCAAGAGGAAACTCAAACAGTGAAAGTGAGTTGTTCAAAACCTTTCTTTTTAGTAAACTCTGTGTACACAAACAATGTTCTTAATGCTGGAGTTCATGTGTAGAGACCCAGATGATACTTCGAGCAAAGTTTTTATGGTGTGTCGAGCCTTCTTAGTGTTGTAAAAATATTGATTTTGATGCGCTCAAAGTTATGACCCTAGTTCTCCCATTCACCGGCCACTGACCACAAAACTAAACCACGGTCAATCTCAAAAATGGCTTGTTTGTCGTAATTATGCTTTTAGATATAAGTTTGTCTCGTTTACAGTAAAAAAATAAAAAAACAGCCCAGGTTGCATTTTGGCAACAGTTATCCTTTAATTCTCTCAAAAACATAAATTCTGTCAACAGTTGCTAAACTTTGTCATTTTAAACTTGTTAGACCTTTGTTCATATTCAGAACACACATGAAGAAATAACAAAAATGAAATATGAGAGCTTTCTGTCCCTCCATATGCAGCCTTGGCAACTAGCAATTTCAAGGCCATGAAAGGTAGAAAAGGCATCTTTAGGGTACTACCATGTTCAAGGCCAGAAAAGTACAAAGATGATTGTTATGAAACTATGAGACTACTTTTTTTTTGTGCAAAGGAAACAAAAATAAGTAGCTTCATAACATTACAGTTGAACCACTGATGTCACATGGATTACTTTATCAATGATCTAAACTATCTTACATTGTGTTAAAGTGTTTCTCAAAAACAGAACACAACTCTTGTAACAATTACAATATTAGCAACACTACTTTTAAATACTTTAAAATAATAATAGGTAGCAACATCACAATCAACTTACAACAATAAATAAAATTAAGGCTGCAGTAAACTCACCGCTGTATTAATTTGTTGCATAAGTTCAGCCAATTTCTCTCCAACTGTTCCTTTCTTGGACTTGAAGATTGTGTCAAACCGTTGTGTGTAGTGATCCAAGGCACCAAAAAAGTCACTCTGCAGATCTGTGGTGGCTATCCTATGGAACTCTGCAAACACCTACAACAGAGGCAAAATAAACAGTGAATAAAGAAGCATGGTTCACAATGTGGATATGACTATGCATGTTCAGCCCACTGGTTACCAGGCCAAGCCTGAAAAAAATTATGTTTAACATGGTGGAAAACTAAATGTATGAGCACTTACTTGTCTCTCTGGCCACCGCTCCTGCAATGCTTTCACTGGTACAGTAATCACATAACTGGCAGTGAAACGCAACTTTGGGTTTACTTGCTTGTTTCCTCAGAAAAACACAAACAGAGATTTTTAACTCAAACCAGTGCAGTCTGCCAGCCAAATAATGGATGTGGATGGGCACCAGACCTTTAAAAGTAAACAAAAACATGCACAGACAAATCTAAATTACACCCTGCGGCTCGTGACGATACATTGACGTCTTAAGACACGAAACGATCGTTTTTTGCGAGAAACTGAACTGTATTTATATCATTTTTTACCTTTGATACACAGCCACGTCCATCTGTCCTGAGCACAAGCTCATCATCTGGATCGTTACATGTGCACACGCTCTGGCATAGTATACGCAAAAGCCGAGGGGAATCAGTGAAAAGTCCCGGATGAGTTTGCTCAAGCAAACGTAATCTTTTAGCTTTGAATTGGTTTGAACAATCAGGATAAGCGCAAGTAATTACCATTTTGAATAGCCGCTATAGCCACAGTCTCTGTGCACTGTGTAAACAATGAGTGTCGCGAGCGACAGATCGCTTCCAGCGTTTGCGTATACTACGCCAGAGCACGTACACAAGTAATGTGCCTGATGCTAAACTCGTGCACATCACAGATGGATTTTGCTATGTATCAAAGGTAAAAAATGATATAAATACTGTTCTGTTTCTCACAAAAACCGATCCTTTCGTGTCTTAGGACATCAATGTATCGTCACGAGTCGCAGGGTGTAATTTGGATTTGTCTGTGCATGTTTTTGTTTACTTTTAAAGGTTTGGTGCCCATCCACTCACATTATTTGGCTAACAGACTGCAACGGTTTGAGTTAAAAATCTCTGTTTGTGTTCTGCTAAAGAAACAAAGTCACCTACATCTTGGATGCCCTGGGGATAAGCAGATAAACATCACATTTTCATTTTTGGGTGAACTATCCCTTTAAGTTGTTTTAGTCTTTCAATATAATACTTAAGGTGCATCTTAGTCAACACTTTCACAAATTAATCTCTACTACTACTACTTCAGAATAAGATGTCCTCACCTCAACTGTATCAAGATCTGTGAATTGAAGACCATACTCAGGATGCAGTTACCAGAAGCACTTCTAAAAAGGATAAAAAAAAGTTTAGTTGAAAAGGAAGTTCTGCATTGCAAATTATAAATGCATTCATTTCTTAATATGTTCATGTTTTACAAGCATTACAAAAATACTTACCACTATAATATAGCTTAAAATCTAAAAAGGTGTAACAATGTAATGAATAGTTACAATGATTAATATTTAAAAAATGGACTGGACATTACAATAGCAAATTTTAATAATGAACACAAAAATACTAACGTTACTACTACTAATAATAAAGCACCACAGTTTTATAAAATCATAGAGGAAACACTGTAAACAATTACACTGATCATTAAATAGATATTTCAAAATCTGTATTCACATCAATCACAAGCCACTGGTAAGATATAATCTTGGCCAGCCCTTCACTTCACATCTTAATTTCTACTTTCAACATGGAAATAAGGCATTTTCTTTGTGAATTCAGGGTAAAATACAAAACTATACAACATATCCATTATCCAATTGGAAAAAGGCAAAACATTTTTTATTTTTTTATTTTTTACCATTTGTGGTAACTTAACTGTTAACTGTTACCTTCTAGTTTAGTGGTCAGACCGTGTTCTTCTAGCACCGTATAATGTCAAAATTCGTTGGTAAATATGTATTAGATTGGCAAAAAATAGGACAAGCAGAAAGTAAACATTCACATACAAGTTGCTTGCTTGATTACTTACCTCTTTATTCTTTAAAAACGTAACGAAGCTTCAGATGTTAAAAACGTCGGTTGTCTAGCTGCTGCTTCTTCCTACATCATCTGCAAAATGGGCGCCAAGCCGCCAATTCGAATTCACCAGTTCAGGAGCTGAGCGCAAAAATTCTATTACGCATGCTCTGACAAGTCTCGCTGCTTCTTCTTCTTCTTATTTCTTCTTCTTTATTACTCTTGGGTGCACTGCTGCCACTCACTGGTGCAGTGCTTCCTTTGATGCTACTTAAGTGTTGCAAGTAAACATCACTAACACTACTAAGTAAATTGTTTTACTCACCCTGCAATTAACTGTAACTTAACAAAACCTTGTAAGAAGTATATTTTTTAATATTTGAGTAAAGTTTACTAATTATACTTGAGTCAGCAAAGCTATTGGAATTTACAGTGTAGAACATATGCAAATGAGATGTCATATCTTTGACATGGAAACATTTTTGTGCTTTAAGATTCTTGGAAAATCCGTCCAAAACAAGACAAAAACCAAACCCTAACGTTTACACAACGTTTCCATTACAAAATGTAATTTGTACATTAAAATTTAATTGAAAACACAGTGAAAATGCTTTGAAGAGAAAATTAATTCAAACCCCCCCAAAAAAACATTGACTTGGAAAAAAAAAATACTATGGAAGTCAATGGGTACCGTCAGCTGTTAGATTACCCACATACTTCAAAGTAACAATTTTGGGATCAACACAAAAAAGAAACTCATACAAGTTTGAAAAACCATGAAGGTGAGTAAATAATGACAATTTAAATTTTTGGGTGAACTGTAGCTTTAAATTTATTTTAATGACCACAATACAACTTTTGTGGAACGTTTTGTTTTTTGTTTTCATAAAATCTTACCAAAAAGTAATAAAAAGGTTGATTTTACAATGCGTATAACCATATGTTCAACTTTACTATGTCATGGCATTTTTGTAGGCTACTTTGTTTTTCGAAACATCTGCTTTTCCCCAAATTTCTATTTTTTGGATTAACCAACCCATTGGTGTGAGTAAAGCTAGTGGAATCCGCTGGAGGTTGTTTTTGATTTGATCTGGAGCCGGTGGAGAATTATGGGTCTCTAACAAGCTTGTAATTTCAGCTGACGCATGGCCAGCGAATCATGAATCTCGTCCGTAATATTGACCCTTCAGTCTTGGTTCAGAGCTCAAACATTGACTTTGCGCGCTGGAAGGATTCCCGCCCAGCCGGCACAAAAGCATTCTGGGAGCTGCTCGGGCCAATACAATGGGCCATGAATTACAGCACCTCTCGCTGCGTCTAGGGCCTGCCATTGACATTGATTCGCTGCTCATCAGAGGAGAAAGAGAAGAGCCCCAGATGCTATGGATTATTTCACGGTGTCCGCATCGACGGCTAGCAAACTGAACGCGGGACACGCGGAAATGCACAGGTCACTGGACGCGTCTGTTTCAGCATCGATTCTGGAAGGAGATACAGTAGGATTGATATCTCTGAGGTGCTTTCCCCATGTATGTTGTGAAGAAAAACAAACAATTCAGCAAATAATTCATCTAAAATATTCATTTTAAACTGGACTATGGAGGTTTGTTTGCTGTACACTTAAATCTAAACCAATATGGACTGGTTTCTATAAATATAAACCACAAAAAGACAATCAGAATAAAAGTTCTATTAACTAGCTATTTATTAGCACTTATAAAGCACATATTTTACATCCGTAATCCTACCCAATACCCAAGTTTAACAACTACTTTACTATTAAATTTGAGTTTATTGAGGCCAAAGTCATAGTTAATGGTTTGGTAGTAGCGAGAATTGGACCTTCAAATAAAGTAACCAACATTACTACTGTATATTAATGCAGTAATAATAAAGTAGTAATATTATTATATAAATAAATCAAATCCAGTAGTTAAAACGGGCAATACAAAAAAATAAAAAATAAAAATTTTTTATATGGCCCTATTATCGTAAACATTTGAATAAATTGATCAATTGTTTTGTAAATTTAATTATTAGACATGCTTTTTAAATACTAAACTATAAAAAAAAAAAAAAAAAACATGGCAGATTTTTGGAAACATTTAACTATTAAAACCATAAATTGTTGTCAAACTGTAAGTTTTCATGACTTCATAGGGCCCAAAAAAGTCATTTTGGTTGAAATTTTAATAAACTGTTGATAAATTGTAAAAGTTTAATAATCAAGTAAGCTTTTTGATTTTTTGGCTAAAATTTTAATTTAACCATAAAACAGAATCCAGAAAAATTAAAACGGCAAATGCAAAACTACAACAGAAAATTTGAGGGAAAAAAAAAGATTTCATATGGTTCTAAAAATTAAATTGTTTTAAAATCTTAGCTTCATTATTTCAATTAATATAATCATATTAATGATGTTCTGATATTTAAACATTAAAATGGAATCTAGAAAAATTACAACAGAATTTGTGAAAAAAAATCTAAAAAAAAAAAATAATAATAAAACAAAAACTTTAATAAATTGTGGTTAAATTATATAAGTTTAATGGTTTCATTTAATTAGACATTCTTTTTGATTGGTATAATTTTAACCATTAAAATGGAATCCAGAAAAACTACAAACTAAAACACAGAATTTAATGATTTTAATTAGGTAAGATTTGTGATTAATAAAATTTTATTTTAATTCATTTCAATTTAAACCATTACAATTAAATCTAGAAAAATCCGAAATGTGGGAAATAAAAAAAATAATGTAATTTTTGTTAAACATAAAAAATCCTGTTGAATCGTAAGCTTTATCATTTTAATTAATGATATTCTTTTTCATTTACTCAAACTGGATTTAAACATTAAAATTTAGTTTTAAACAAAAATTGGGGGGAAAAAGTAAAAAATAATTCTGCTTCTAGTCCTTATATTGTTCAAAGGTTATTAGCAGACACATAAGTGCAAATTTGGCCTATTGGTGGCGCTAGAGAGTTTGCATTAGAGACTCCAAATTTTCTATTGTTAATATTGAGACTGTCCTCTGTCAGCGTGCCAAATTTCATACGTTTAGGATTATTCTAAATTTGAGAAATTAATAAAATAATTTTTAAAGGGCCCTAAAAATTTACATTTTGTTAAACTTAAAAAAATATCTGTTAAACTGCAAGTTTCATAATTTCAATGAATGGTATTGTTTTTTGATGAACTAAAACTCAATTTAAACATTCAAATTGAGAAGAAAAAAGGAAGAAAAAAAAGACGATCTAAGCCAAGTTTGAAAATACGGTTAATAAGTTACTAGCAGAAACACGAGTGCAAATTTGGCCTATTGGTGGCGCTAGAGAATTTGAGTTACAGACTCCAGATTTGCTATGGTTAATATTGAGACTGTCCTTTATCAGTGTGACAAATTTCATCAATTTGGGATTATAAATTTGAGAATAAATAAAACTATTTCAAAGGGCCCCTAAAAATGTAAATTTTGTTAAACCTTCAAAAAGTTGCTGTTGAAACTCATTTGCACATTGAGTGCAAATTGGGCCTATTGGTGGCGTTAGAGACTCCAAATTTGCTATGGTTAATATTGAGACTGTCCTCTATCAGCGTGCCAAATTTCATACGTTTAGGATTATTCTAAATTTGAGAAATTAATAAAATAATTTTTAAAGGGCCCTAAAAATTTACATTTTGTTAAACTTAAAAAAAAATCTGTTAAACCGCAAGCTTCATAATTTTAATGAATGGTATTCTTTTTTGATGAACTAAAACTCAATTTAAACATTCAAATTGAGAAGAAAAAAGGAAGGAAAAAAAAGACGATCTAAGCCAAGTTTGAAAATACGGTTCAAAAGTTACTAGCAGAAACATGAGTGCAAATTTGGCCTATTGGTGGCGCTAGAGAATTTGAGTTACAGACTCCAGATTTGCTATGGTTAATATTGAGACTGTCCTCTATCAGTGTGCCAAATTTCATCAATTTGGGATTATAAATTTGAGAATAAATAAAACTATTTAAAAAGGGCCCCTTAAAGTGTAAATTTTGTTAAACCTTCAAAAAGTTGTTGTTGAAACTCATTGAAACTGACTTTCAAACAAAAATGAGGAAAAAATATCTGAAGAGGATCTGAGCCAATTTTGGTGAAAATACGATTAAAAAATTACTAGCAAAAAACATGAGTGCAAATTGGGCCTATTGGTGGCGTTAGAGACTCCAAATTTGCTATGGTTAATATTGAGACTGTCCTCTATCAGTGTGCAAAATTTCATAAATTTGGGATTACTCCAAATTCGAGAAATAAAATGATTTCAAAAAATTGTAAAAATTACAATTTTGTTAAATTAAAGAAAATGTTGTTGAACTGTAATCTTCATAATTTCAGTTATATTATTTTTGAAATTGCGCAAAAAAATATTGCCTGCAGAAATTCTAATTTTTGTATGCATTCGACTTGATATAAGCCAAGGAATCAGAGGAAAAAATAATCTGCATCTACACCTTACGATTCAAAAGTTATTAGCAGAAACATGAGTGCAAATATGGCCTATTGGTGGCGCTAGAGAGTTTGCGTTAAAAACTCCAAATTTGCTATGGTTAATATTGAGACGGTCCTCTCCATCAGTGTGCCTAATTTCATAAGTTTGGGATTATTTTAAAATAGAGAAATAAAACGATTTTAAAAAGTTATAAAAATTACAATTTTGTTAAACTTAAAAATTTGTTGTTGAACTGTAACCTTCATAATTTCAGTTAAATCTTTTTTAACTGATTTTGAACTGAGTAAAACAGAATTTAAACATTACAATTGAGTTTTAAACAAAAATGGGGAGAAAAAAAGGAATCCAGATGATCTGAAAAATTTTTGTAAAAATTGGACAAACCATCTAGGACGAGCTCAAAAAAGTAGATTTTTCCACAACAATAAAAATTGTGAAAATTTTTGCTAGTAGAAATTAAAATTTCGGTACGCATTAGACTCGGTATGAGCTAAGGAATCAGGAAAAAATAATTCTGCTTCTAGACCTTATGTTTCAAAAATTATTAGCTGAAACATAAGTGCAAATTTGGCCTATTGGTGGCGCTAAAGAGTTTGAGTTAGAGACTCCAAATTTGCTATGATCAATGAGACTGTCCTCTATTATCAGTGTGCCAAATTTTAAAAGTTTGGAATTATTCTAAATCTGAGAAATAAAATTAATTTTAAAGGCCCCTAAAATGTAAATTTTGTTCAACTTAAAAAATAAAAAAATAAATAAATCAGTTGAACTGGAAGCTTCATAATTTCAATTAATGGTATTCTTTTTTATGAACTGAATTTAAACATTATAACTGAGTGTTAAACAAAAATGGGGGGGGGGAGATTATCTGAAGATGATCTGAGCCAATTTTGCTGAAAATACGGTTCAAAAGTCACTAGTAGAAACATGAGTGCAAATTTAGCCCATTGGTGGCGCTAGAGAGTTTGCGTTAAAGACTCCAAATTTGCTATGATTAATACTGAGACTGTCCTCTATCAGTGTGCCAAATTTCATAAATTTGGGATTATTCTGAATTTGAGAAATAAAAACAATTTCAAAGAGTCTTAAAAAGTACAATTTTGTTAACTTTTAGACCAAAACAATTGATGTTGAACTGTAAGCTACATAATTTAAATTATATAATTTTTAACTGAATTTGAATTGAATAAAACAGAATTCAAACATTACAACTGAGTTTTAAACAAAAATAGGGAGAAAAAACGGAATCCAGATGATCTGAGAAATTTTAGTAAAAATTGGACAAACCATCTTGGACGAGCTCAAAAAAGTAGATTCAATAAAAACACTGCGAAAAATTGAAATTGAAATTTCGGTATGCGTTCGACTCGATATGAGCTAAGGAATCAGGAAAAAAAATTTGCTTCTAGACCGTACGGTTCAAAAATTATTAGCAGAAATATAAGTGCAAATTTGGCCTATAGGTGGCGCTAAAGAGTTTGAGTAAGAAATCCAACTATGCTGTGATCAATGAGGCTGTCCTCTATCAGTGTGCCAAATTTCATAAGTTTGGGACTATTCTGAATTTGAGAAATAAAATAATTTTAAAAAGTCGTAAAAATTTAAATTGTTAAACTTAAAAAAATTGCTGTAGAACTGTAAGCTTAATTTCAATTAATGGTATTATTTTTTAAGGAACTAAAACAGAATTTAAACTTTAAAATTGAGTTTTAAACAAAAATGGGGGAAAAGATGATCTGAAGATGATCTGAGCCAATTTTTGTGAAAATACGGTTAAAAAGTTACTAGTAGAGACATGAGTGCAAATTTAGCCCATTGGTGGCGCTAGAGAGTTTGAGTTAGAAATCCAAATATGCTGTGATCAATGAGGCTGTCCTCTATCAGTGTGCCAAATTTCATAAGTTTGGGACTATTCTGAATTTGAGAAATAAAATAATTACAATCTTGTTAAAAATTGCTTTACAACTGCGGTAGAACTGTAAGCTTCATAATTTCAATTATATTCTTTTTGAACTGATTTTGAACTTAATAAAACTGAATTTAAACATTACAATTGAGTTTTAAACAAAAATGGGGGGGGGGGGGTTAATCCAGATGAGAATTTTTTTCGTAAAAATTGGACAAACTGTTTAAGACGAGCTCGAAAAGTAGATTTTTCCACAAAAATAAAAATTGCAAAGAACCTTGCCTGTAGTAATGTACATTTTGGTATGCATTCATCTCGGTTTGAGCCAAGGAAGCAGGAAAAAAAATATTTTGCTTCTAGACCTTATGGTTCAAAAATTATTAGCAGAAACATAAGTGCAAATTTAGCCCATTGGTGGCGCTAGAGAGTTTAAGTTAGAAATTCAAATTTGCTGTGATCAATGAGGCTGTCCTCTATCAGTGTGCCAAATTTCATAAGTTTGGGACTATTCTGAATTTGAGAAATAAAATAATTACAATCTTGTTAAAAATTGCTTTACAACTGCGGTAGAACTGTAAGCTTCATAATTTCAATTATATTCTTTTTGAACTGATTTTGAACTTAATAAAACTGAATTTAAACATTACAATTGAGTTTTAAACAAAAATGGGGGGGGGGGGTTAATCCAGATGAGAATTTTTTTCGTAAAAATTGGACAAAAAGTTTAAGACAAGCTCGAAAAGTAGATTTTTCTACAAAAATAAAAATAGCAAAAAATTTTGCCTGTAGTAATGTACATTTTGGTATGCATTCATCTCGGTTTGAGCCAAGGAAGCAGGCAAAAAATATTTTGCTTCTAGACCTTATGGTTCAAAAATTATTAGCAGAAACATAAGTGCAAATTTGGCCTGTTGTTGGCACTAAAGAGTTTGAATTAGAAATCCAAATTTGCTACGATTAATGAGACTGTCCTCTATCAGTGTGCCAAATTTCATAAGTTTGGGACTATTCTAAATTTGAGAAATAAAATAATTTTAAAAAGTCATAAAAATTTAAATTCTGTTAAACTTAAAAAAAAATTGCTGTAGAACTGTAAGCTTAATATCAATTAATGGTATTATTTTTGATGAACTAAAACAGAATTTAAACTTTAAAATTGAGTTTTAAACAAAAAATGGGGAAAAAGATGATCTGAAGATGATCTGAGCCAATTTTGTGAAAATACGGTTCAAAAGTTACTAGTAGAGACATGAGTGCAAATTTAGCCCATTGGTGGCGCTAGAGAGTTTGAGTAAGAAATCCAAATATGCTGTGATCAATGAGGCTGTCCTCTATCAGTGTGCCAAATTTCATAAGTTTGGGACTATTCTGAATTTGAGAAATAAAATAATTACAATCTTGTTAAAAATTGCTTTACAACTGCGGTAGAACTGTAAGCTTCATAATTTCAATTATATTCTTTTTGAACTGATTTTGAACTTAATAAAACTGAATTTAAACATTACAATTGAGTTTTAAACAAAAATGGGGGGGGGGGGGGTTAATCCAGATGAGAATTTTTTTCGTAAAAATTGGACAAAAAGTTTAAGACAAGCTCGAAAAGTAGATTTTTCTACAAAAATAAAAATAGCAAAAAATTTTGCCTGTAGTAATGTACATTTTGGTATGCATTCATCTCGGTTTGAGCCAAGGAAGCAGGCAAAAAATATTTTGCTTCTAGACCTTATGGTTCAAAAATTATTAGCAGAAACATAAGTGCAAATTTAGCCCATTGGTGGCGCTAGAGAGTTTAAGTTAGAAATTCAAATTTGCTGTGATCAATGAGGCTGTCCTCTATCAGTGTGCCAAATTTCATAAGTTTGGGACTATTCTGAATTTGAGAAATAAAATAATTTTAAAAAGTCATAAAAATTAAAATTCTGTTAAACTTAAAAAAAAAATTGCTGTAGAACTGTAAGCTTAATTTCAATTAATGGTATTATTTTTGATGAACTAAAACAGAATTTAAACTTTAAAATTGAGTTTTAAACAAAAATGGGGGAAAAGATGATCCGAAGATGATCAGAGCCAATTTTTGTGAAAATACGGTTCAAAAGTTACTAGTAGAGACATGAGTGCAAATTTAGCCCATTGGTGGCGCTAGAGAGTTTGAGTTAGAAATCCAAATATGCTGTGATCAATGAGGCTGTCCTCTATCAGTGTGCCAAATTTCATAAGTTTGGGACTATTCTGAATTTGAGAAATGAAATAATTACAATTTTGTTAAAAATTGCTTTACAACTGCTGTAGAACTGTAAGCTTCATAATTTCAATTATATTCTTTTTGAACTGATTTTGAACTTAATAAAACTGAATTTAAACATTACAATTGAGTTTTAAACAAAAATTGAGGGGGGGGGGGTAATCCAGATGAGAAATTTTCGTAAAAATTGGACAAACAATTTAAGACGAGCTCGAAAAGTAGATTTTTCCACAAAAATAAAAATGGCAAAAAATCTTGCCTGTAGTAATGCACATTTTGGTATGCATTCATCTCGGTTTGAGCCAAGGAAGCAGGAAAAAAAATATTTTGCTTCTAGACCTTATGGTTCAAAAATTATTAGCAGAAACATAAGTGCAAATTTGGCCTTTTGGTGGCGCTAGAGAGTTTGAGTAAGAAATCCAAATTTGCTGTGATCAATGAGGCTGTCCTCTATCAGTGTGCCAAATTTCATAAGTTTGGGACTATTCTGAATTTGAGAAATAAAATAATTTTAAAAAGTCGTAAAAATTTAATTTCTGTTAAACTTTAAAAAAATTGCTGTAGAACTGTAAGCTTAATTTCAATTAATGGTATTATTTTTGATGAACTAAAACAGAATTTAAACTTTAAAATTGAGTTTTAAACAAAAATGGGGAAAAAGATGATCTGAGCCAATTTTTGTGAAAATACGGTTAAAAAGTTACTAGTAGAGACATGAGTGCAAATTTAGCCCATTGGTGGCGCTAGAGAGTTTGAGTTAGAAATTCAAATTTGCTGTGATCAATGAGGCTGTCCTCTATCAGTGTGCCAAATTTCATAAGTTTGGGACTATTCTGAATTTGAGAAATAAAACAATTACAATTTTGTTAAAAATTGCTTTACAACTGCTGTAGAACTGTAAGCTTCATAATTTCAATTATATTCTTTTTGAACTGATTTTGAACTTAATAAAACTGAATTTAAACATTACAATTGAGTTTTAAACAAAAATGGGGGGGGGGGTTAATCCAGATGAGAATTTTTTTCGTAAAAATTGGACAAAAAGTTTAAGACAAGCTCGAAAAGTAGATTTTTCTACAAAAATAAAAATAGCAAAAAATTTTGCCTGTAGTAATGTACATTTTGGTATGCATTCATCTCGGTTTGAGCCAAGGAAGCAGGCAAAAAATATTTTGCTTCTAGACCTTATGGTTCAAAAATTATTAGCAGAAACATAAGTGCAAATTTGGCCTGTTGTTGGCACTAAAGAGTTTGAATTAGAAATCCAAATTTGCTACGATTAATGAGACTGTCCTCTATCAGTGTGCCAAATTTCATAAGTTTGGGACTATTCTGAATTTGAGAAATAAAATAATTTTAAAAAGTCGTAAAAATTTAATTTCTGTTAAACTTTAAAAAAATTGCTGTAGAACTGTAAGCTTAATTTCAATTAATGGTATTATTTTTGATGAACTAAAACAGAATTTAAACTTTAAAATTGAGTTTTAAACAAAAATGGGGAAAAAGATGATCTGAGCCAATTTTTGTGAAAATACGGTTAAAAAGTTACTAGTAGAGACATGAGTGCAAATTTAGCCCATTGGTGGCGCTAGAGAGTTTGAGTTAGAAATTCAAATTTGCTGTGATCAATGAGGCTGTCCTCTATCAGTGTGCCAAATTTCATAAGTTTGGGACTATTCTGAATTTGAGAAATAAAACAATTACAATTTTGTTAAAAATTGCTTTACAACTGCTGTAGAACTGTAAGCTTCATAATTTCAATTATATTCTTTTTGAACTGATTTTGAACTTAATAAAACTGAATTTAAACATTACAATTGAGTTTTAAACAAAAATGGGGGGGGGGGTTAATCCAGATGAGAATTTTTTTCGTAAAAATTGGACAAAAAGTTTAAGACAAGCTCGAAAAGTAGATTTTTCTACAAAAATAAAAATAGCAAAAAATTTTGCCTGTAGTAATGTACATTTTGGTATGCATTCATCTCGGTTTGAGCCAAGGAAGCAGGCAAAAAATATTTTGCTTCTAGACCTTATGGTTCAAAAATTATTAGCAGAAACATAAGTGCAAATTTGGCCTGTTGTTGGCACTAAAGAGTTTGAATTAGAAATCCAAATTTGCTACGATTAATGAGACTGTCCTCTATCAGTGTGCCAAATTTCATAAGTTTGGGACTATTCTAAATTTGAGAAATAAAATAATTTTAAAAAGTCATAAAAATTTAAATTCTGTTAAACTTAAAAAAAAATTGCTGTAGAACTGTAAGCTTAATATCAATTAATGGTATTATTTTTGATGAACTAAAACAGAATTTAAACTTTAAAATTGAGTTTTAAACAAAAAATGGGGAAAAAGATGATCTGAAGATGATCTGAGCCAATTTTGTGAAAATACGGTTCAAAAGTTACTAGTAGAAACATGAGTGCAAATTTAGCCCATTGGTGGCGCTAGAGAGTTTGAGTAAGAAATCCAAATATGCTGTGATCAATGAGGCTGTCCTCTATCAGTGTGCCAAATTTCATAAGTTTGGGACTATTCTGAATTTGAGAAATAAAATAATTACAATTTTGTTAAAAATTGCTTTACAACTGCTGTAGAACTGTAAGCTTCATAAATTCAATTATATTAATCCAGATGAGATATTTTCGTAAAAATGGGACAAACAGTTTAAGACAAGCTCGAAAAGTAGATTTTTCCACAAAAACAAAGTAGTAATGCACATTTTGGTATGCATTCATCTCGGTTTGAGCCAAGGAAGCAGGAAAAAAAAATATTTTGCTTCTAGACCTTATGGTTCAAAAATTATTGGCAGAAACATAAGTGCAAATTTGGCCTATTGGTGGCGCTAGAGAGTTTGAATTAGAAATCCAAATTTGCTACGATCAATGAGACTGTCCTCTATCAGTGTGCCAAATTTAATAAATTTGGGATTATTCTAAATTTGAGAAAGAAAATTATTTTTAAAAGGCCCTGAAATGTACATTTTGTTAAACTTAGAAAAAAAAATCATAATTAAACATGCTTTCTTGGTTACTAAAATGTATTTTAACCATCGAAATGGAATCCAGAAAAATTAAAACTGATTTCATAAGGCCCTATTTGCTTGTTCTGGCTGGTTTAAGATGATTTAACTAGTGTTTAAATCTGGTCAGGACCCAGTTAGAGCCCACCTAACCCCCTCCGGCTGGTTTGAGCTGTGTTTTACTCACTCGCTAATCTTCAGAAGGCAGTTTCTTCATGAACTCCCGTCCTTGTAAATCTCTTCAAGTCCCTGTTGTACCTTCCAGAGTTCATCTGTTTTCCGCTGACTCGACGGAAAGACAATTACTCACGTTCTGAAGCCCTTTTCGCCAGCGTTTAGCAGGAAAAAAAATGTCTTTGTATCGCAGCCAATTTGAATAACGCAGCCAAGCGCGACGTACATTTTCCCTCTCGTTTGAACTGGTGGCGTTCCTGCTAATCTAAGCTAATGGACTGAAAACCATCTTTGTCTGATCTGGATGAGCTCCGTTGATTCATCCGGGCTTCGTTTGACGAATCGCTGCGGTTTCCATTTCTGAGCTCAGGAAACCACACTTTTATCTGGCTAATGCCAACGCTCAAGATACGTCAAATGGTCTTTTGTACAGTCTTGACACGAAAATGAGTTTCAGCAGAGTTCACACAGTCATGAAACTCTTGGAAAAAAAAAAACTTTTTTTTAACTATAGTGAATATGCAGTTTTTTTTTAGTTCTAGTGCTCAATTCTAAAAAGTATTTAACTGGATTACCGAGCAAATCTTTTTTGAATGAAAGACTGAATCGGTTGCAAATCGGTCTGAAAGATTTAATAGCAAAATCTTATTAAATACTCCCAAATGACTCATGGAACTGTTATTTAAGCAATAGATTCTGAGAAAGATTCCATGAATCAGTTCAAACTGTTGATTCAAATGAATCAGTTTGAGTGTCTGATTAACGATTCTTTTGATTCATGACAATTATTTAAATCGGATCAGTAAATAATAACCTTCAGGTCGGCTTTTTCAAATGAATTACAGTTCCCAAATTAGTTTGAATGAATTATTTGCAAACTGACCTGAATTTTAATGATTCTTTTAAAAAATATCCTTACTTTGTGAAATAAAAAATAAAAATAAAAAATGACTGGAAAGGTCACAAAGTTTTCATGAATCAGTTCAAGCTGTTTATTTAAATGAACCAACGATTCATTTGACTCATGACATTTAATTTCAATTACTCAATCAACAAAATCTTTAGAGTCTTGAGTTTTTTTTAATTGGTCTGAATGATTCATTTAAATTGAACTGACTAAAGGTCATGGAAACTTAATGGTCTATCGCAATTTTAGTAACAGTCTTAATAACTTTGATTTCCACTAACCAGTTCAAAGTTTCTGTTTAAATGAATCTAATGAATTTCTGATTAACGATTATTTTGTATCATGACATTGTTTGTTTTGTTTTGTTTATATAAAATATTAAATCAGATTAGTGAAAATATAGAAGCACATCGACTAGAAAAGTCAAAGTATCAGTCTGTCATAATTTCAGTACTAAATTTTTAGTACATTTTTTTTTTTTCGCTTCTGTGAATCAGTTCCATCTGGCCATTTTAATGAATCAATTCAAAATACAATTTCCTAGTTCTTGTTTTCAATTCTAAATTATTTAATCTGAACTGGTTCTTTTGAATTGGTCCTTCTGAATCAGTTCAAATCTGTCAAAATTATTCATTAACAAACTAAATATGAATGATCTTTTTAAAAAAATCTATATTTGAAAATCTGTATTTCACCGAACTTTTTGTCATTATTTAGGCGAAAGATTCTCAGAACTAGAATAGGTTTAAAAATCGATCCAAATTAATCATTGGCAAACTGATATGAATTTCAATCATTTATCAAATCCTTTTTTTTTTTTATCCTTATTTGGTAAAAATCACAAATAACTGGAAAAGTGACGAAAATTTTATTTTTAAATAAAGTTAAACTCTTTCAGTTCAATGATTCAGTTTTTTTTAAGTGATCTATTCTTAGTAAGTTTGATTCAGTTCCATAAATTGGTTCAAACTGTTTCAATAATTGATTCTAATTCATAAATGATTTGTTTGTATCATGAGAATTTTTCACTAAATATTCAACTGAATTAGCGAGCGAAACATTTCGAAGCAGTTGTTCTGAATTGTTCTGATTAATTGGCAAACTGATCTGAATTGTAATGTTTTTTTTTTTTTTATCCTTATTTGGTAAAAATCCCAAAAAACTGGAAAGGTGATGAACATTTAAATCAAGTTTACTTTTCAAGTTTACTTTATTTATATAGCACATTTCCAACAGCCGCAAGACTGACCAAAGTGCTTTACACTTGGAAACATCCACAAGAAAAAATTAAAAGGAAACAAGACACATAATTAAGAAAAGGAGTAAACAAAATAAAACCTAATAGGCCATTGAAAACAAATGAGTTTTTAAAAGTGATTTAAAAATAGATAAATTTTTAAATTAAAAAAAAATAATAAAGTTAAATTCTTTCAATTACATGAATCAGTTTAATTAATCAGTTTAAATTTTGAATTCGAATCGAAATTGGTTCTTTTGAATGATTCGAATCAGTTCAAATTGGTCTAATTGATTCATTAACAAACCAAATACGAATGATCTAAAAAAAAAATCTATATTAGATGAATCAGTTTGATTCAATTCCATGAATTGGTTCAAACTGTTTCAATAACTCATCCTGATTCATTAATGATTTGTTTGTATCATGACAGTTTTTAATAAACATATTAAACTAAATTAGCAAGTGAAACTTTTCGAAGGTTTTCATTCTTTTGAATGCATTACTGCGGTCGATTCACAAATTGATCTGAATTGGAATGATTTTTAAAAATCTGTATTCAGTGAAATCACAGATAACTGAAAAGGTTTTGACAATTTATTTTTAAAATAAAGTGAAATTCTTTCAATTCATTAACAAATCAAAAAATCTATGTTCGATAATCACAAATGACAAAATGAATTTTTTTTCCCCAGGCTATCTTAATTTAAGCGACAGATTTTTAGTAAGTTTGATTCAGTTCCATAAATCAGTTCAAACTGCTTAAATATTTCATTCTGATTAATGATTTTTTGTATCGTGACAATTTTTCATAAAATGTTCAACTGAATTAGCGAGCGAAACATTTCGAAGCAATTGTTCTGAATCATTCTTATTTGGCAAACGGATCTGAATTTTAATGATTTTTTTAATCCTTATTTGGTAAAATCACAAATAACTGGAAAGGTGAGGCAAATTTAATTTTAAATAAAGGCAAATCCTTTCAATGCCATGAATCCATTTAAACTGTCAGTTTTAATGAATCGATTTAAAATACAGTGTTTTAAGTTTAATCAGATTTGTTATTTTGAATTTTAACTAGAATTGGGTCGTTTGAATAATTTGAATCAGTTCAAATCAGACTGATTCATTAACAGACCAAATAATTTGAATGAATCAATTAAAAAAAAAATCAGTTTTCTACTTCTAGTTCTTGATTGTTCTGAATTGCTCTGAATTATTCTTTAGCAAACTGATCTGAATTTTAATGTTTTAAATTCTTTCAGTTACATGAATCAGTTCAAACTGTCCATTTCAATACACAGCATTTTAATCAGAATTGTTCTTTTGAATCAGTTGTTTTGCATTTGAATCAAAATTGGTTCTTTTGAATGATTCGAATCAGTTCAAATTGGTCTAATTGATTCATTAACAAACCAAATACGAATGATCTAAAAAAAATCTATATTAGATGAATCAGTTTGATTCAATTCCATGAATTAGTTCAAACTGTTTCAATAACTCATTCTTACACGTTAAATCAAATCCAAAAAAGAAAAAAAAAAAATCCATATTCGATAAATCACAAATTACTCAATTGTTTTTAAAATCCTTTTTTTTTTTTTTGTGAAATCACAAATAACTGAAAAGATAATGGAAATGTAATGGAAGGTTCAAAGGAATCAAAATGTCCATTTATAATGAATCAATTCACTATTGAAGTGAATCACTTTGAAAAGAGTTCTCTGTGATGGTTTTCCATATATTTTTTAATACAATATATTAGTATATGCAGATAAATTTCTGTTCTTGGCCAAGTATTGTTATATAAGTACATTAAAAAGAAAACGACTCGATGCTTTTGCTCCTAAACTGTCCTTTCTTTCCTCTTTAAACAAAACAGTGTCTTTGAGAGAGAATCCGTCATTGTTCTCACTCATGGTTCGACGGATCCTGATAAACTGACAGGGCGATTTAACGGTTGACACGCAGACACCGGGCATCGGCACATCCCCGTTAAACCTCAGCGTCCCCCGCGGCCTCCGATCGATCCCAGACCAGCACCGAGTCTGTTTTTAGCCCGGCGAGCGATGGCAGATGAACTGGAGACGCTCTGGTTTTACCCTCAAGGTCTCCAGACATTGAGCTAGTGGCTATTGACGCTATCGGGTAGCACAAACTTCCTGTCTCGCCGCACATATCATTATTTGCAGGCACTCAGTGGTCATTCTGCTGACCTTGGAGCCGATGGGAGTCGAGGCGAGATAAACGAACGCGACCCGACTGACACCCGATTGACCGCAGTCAGTTTTTGTGGATGTTTGTGAACTTTTACCGATCGACTTCGACTGTCACAGGACACAAGCTTCTGTAACACAGAGGACACTAGAGCTTCATAATGAAGCTGTAACAGGTTTGTGTGATTAATGATAAAGCTCATATATGGGGGAAAAACAAAATAATTAAAATGAAAAATATATCAAATTAAACAAGTTATTTTAAACAAATTTAACAAAATATATATTCAAAAATAATATTTTTATTATTTGATTATTTTTATTAAATAAAATGGCAAATTAAACAGTATAATTATTATATATTATATGAGAATATAATATAAACTATTATTTAGATATTTTGATTTGTTAAACTGTGCCAAAAGATCGTTTAAAATCACAAAAAAAAAACAGAAATTTAAAAGAAAGGTAATTCTTAACGAGTTTATTTCATTTCCATTTAAATGAATCGATTCAGAATTAAAGGGAAGCACTTGCAATCACTTTTTTAAAAAGTTATTTATTTTTTAACACAGTATTTTAATATACGTAGATAAATATTTCTGTTCATAACTACAAAAATTAAAGTAATATTATAAATAAAATATTATAATATTCTAAATTATTTATACTACAGATTTAAACTTTATATATATACACACACACACACACACACACACACACACACACACTAAAATATTTTAACATATTCAAACAAAACATTAAAAAAATAAATACTGAAAAACTTAATATATATATTTATTATCAATTTCTATTTTTAAAATACACAAGTTTATATTTTTAATTAATTTTACATTACTATTATCTTTTTTTGTTATTTAGTTTTAACAATATTTTGACTTACATATTTTTTTTAAAAAGGTAAACAAATCAACGAATAAAATAAAAAAACATACATAAAAATACGAAAAAACGAAAAACTTAAATGTATTTAAATATTTCATATATATATATATATATATATATATATATATATATATATATAGTTTATATTTTAATACATTATACACATAATATTTTAATTAATTATACATTGTTATTATTATAATTTTTTTATTTATTTAGCTGTTGTTTTACACAATTTTCACTTGAAAAAAAAAAAACATTATTAATAATAAATAAAACAACCAAAATAGTAAATAACATCAAAAGTGTATAATTTGTCAAGATTTGGCTGACGTAAAAAAAAGAAAAAAAAAAAAACACACTGTTAATAGATTAATAAATATATAGCTTTTTAAACACACATATATATATATATAACTTTCTCAAAATAGTATATTCAGTTTGTTGCCTTGGAATTATAAGGTTCTGTCTGCATTCTGAGCACTTTTAAGATACTGAGTTTAAAAGTTTTTGAGTTCAATACATACTTCTGCAGTTAGAACCCCTTTTGTTTTCTAAAAAAAAGGCCCAAAATGTACAGAGCTAACAAAAGAAACTCACAGAATGTAAAAGTTCATTTAGAAAAAAATTCATTAAAAGAAGAAAAAGGTAAAGAAAACAGCCAAAATAGTGAAGAACATCAAAAGTGTAAAGATTAAGCTGACAAACAAACGGTTGGCAACCAGCTGTAATGCAAACATTAGTACAAATCTCTCTTCACACGCACGCATTTCCTCACATCCACCGTCAGCTCGTACAATGCTGCATTTTTTAAAATCACAAGACATAAATAAGACATCGGGTTGTAGGGCAGGGTAATTGTATATTGATTGTAAATAATAGAGCGGCCCGTGCGCGTACATCACAATAAAGAGCCCACTGCAGCAATTTCGCCGACGCAGGGGCCCGAGGCCTTTGGCCGTGAAGGAAGCGCAGCTGCAGTCCTTTCACGCAAAACTATTGTGCTGTCCCAGCATGCCATTGTGCAAAGAGAAGCATTATTACACAGCAGCGTCCTCATCAAAAGAGCCCAAGCGTTTTCGTGCGACCAGCGACAGAGTCTGCACTTCCTCAACTAAAATAAAAATGTGCGCATCCCTTCTGCCAAATGCTGTGTTATGATGGAAGAGCATCAGAAATCCACACCTTCTTCAAGATGGTGTCTCCATCTGTTTCACAAGGAAATGCGTCACTTTTTGGAAGCAAAATGGGTTGTGAAGGTCATTTCATGTTGACTGAACTCAAACACCAAAATACCGATCTAAAGAGATTGTGCATGCAACATCAAGTGTTTTTAATCTCCAAAACACCATTTGGTCACTCAAAAAAATCAAAATACAGTTCTTGAGGGTTCTTTAACCTAAAACCAAGTTCAGGAGGCTTCAGTCAAGCATGAAGAATGGCCATGATTTGTTTCTCAGAGCAATGCATGGCATGTCTACAACTTTACATCTCTCTGGTGCCGCTCTCTGACTGACATCGGCTCACACTGAACTCCCTCTTCAAGCATATGCCTTTGACAGCCCCTACATACACAGGTACGCAGTTCCTCAGTTCTATGCATTTCTTTGTTTTCGCCGATGTAGATGCTTTGGAGGATCTTCAGTCACGTCGCACAACCCCTAGAGCCCTGGAGAAAGTCTGAGAGCGAGAACAAGCTGCAGAACTGAGAATATTCATGCGTCTGCACGCATTAAACATGCGTCGAAGCCATCTTTGCAGTGCGAGAATGTCTTTAGGTAAACAGAGGAGGTGTGGGACCATCTTGCGCATCATTTTTTTGAGTGTCAGACGAAAAGCTAAAAAATGCGAAAACTGCGTCGCATCACGAGGGAATACGCATTTGGCCTTGCACTAAACCAATGCCCTTTGATAGATGGTTGAGAGCAATGTTAATGGAGGGGCGTTGACTATCATCATGCATGGGGATGTTATCTTTGCATGGTCATTTTTTAGTTCCTCTTTGTTTTCGATGATGTAGGAGGATCTTCAGCCACGTCGTACAACCCCTAGAGCCCTGAAGAAAGTCTGAGAGAGAAAGACTCAGAACTGAAAATATGCATTCGTCTACATGCATTAAGCATGCAAACTGCGTTCAATCAATCAGTACAATACAGTACAGGGATGTATTCAAGTGCATAGAGGAGGTGTGGAACCATCTTGCACATTATTTTGAGTGTCAGACAAACTGAAAAAATGCGTTAATAACCGTGTTGCATCACGAGGGAATGCACATTTGGACATGCGCTAAACCACTGTGCTCTGATAGATGGTTGAGCGCGTTTTAAATGGAGGAGTGTTGGCTATCATTATGCATTGGGATCTTATCTTTGCATGGTCATTTTTCAGTTCCTTTTTGTTTTTGACGATGTATTAGGATCTTCAGTCATGTCGTACAACCCCTAGAGCCCTGGAGAAAGTCTGAAAGAGAAAGACTCAGAATAGAACATATGCACGAGTCTACGTGCATTAAGCATGCAAACTGCGTACAATCTATCAGTACAACACAGTAAAGGGTTTCCTTTAAATGCATAGAGGGGGTCTGGGACCATCTTGCACATTATTTTGCGTGTCAGACGAAAAGCTGAAAAATGCGTTAATAACTGCGCTGCATCACGAGGGAATGCGCGTTTGGGCCTGCACTAAACCGATGCGCTTTGCTAGATGGTTAAGCAGATTTTAAATGGAGGAGTGTTGGCTGTCATCATGCATGGGGATCTTCATTTGCATGGTCAATAAAAAAAATTGTTGTTTGTGGTTATAGTGAAGCAATGATGCAACTTTTTGGCCTATGCAATGTTGCATGTCGCACAACCTTTAGAGCCCTGGACAAAGTCTGAGAGCGAGAAAACGACACAGAACAGAAAATATGCATGTGTCTGCACGTATTAAGCATGCGTCAAACTGTGTCAAAGCCATATTTGTAGTGCGAGAATGTCTTTAGGTAAACAGTAGGTGTGGGACCATCTTGCTCATCATTATTTTGAGCGTCAGATGAAAAACTGAAAAATGCGTAAACTGCGTCGCATCACGAGGGAATACGCATTTGGCCTTGCGCTAAACCAATGCGCTTTGATAGATGGTTGAGCGCATTTTAAATGGAGGGGTGTTGGCTATCATCATGCATAGGGATCTCATCTTTGCATGGTCATTTTTCAGTTCCTCTTTGTTTTCGGCGATGTAGAAGGATCTTCAGTCACGTCGTACAACCCCTTGAGCCCTGGAGAAAGTCTAAAGAGAAAGACTCAGAACTGAAAATATGCACGTGTCTACGCGCATTAAGCATGCAAACTGCATCCAATCCATCAGTACAATACAGTACAGGGTTGTCTTCAAGTGCATAGAGGAGGTGTGGGACCATCTTGCACATCATTTTGAGTGTCAGACGAAAAGCTGAGAAATGCGTTAATAACTGCGTCACATCATGAGGGAATGCGCGTTTGGACTTGCACTAAACCAATGCACTTTGATAGATGGTTGAGCGCATTTTAAATGAAGGGTTGTTGGCTATCATCATGCAGAGGGATCTCATCTTTGCATGGTCATTTTTCAGTTGCTCTTTGTTTTCGGCGATGTAGAAGGATCTTCAGTCACGTCGTACAACCCCTTGAGCCCTGGAGAAAGTCTAAAGAGAAAGACTCAGAACTGAAAATATGCATGTGTCTACACGCATTCAGCATGCAAACTGCATCCAATCCATCAGTACAATACAGTATGGGGATGTCTTTAAGTGCATAGAGGAGGTGTGGGACCATCTTGCACATCATTATTCAGAGAGTTACAGGACAAACTAGAAAATACGTTTCAAGGGTTAGTTCACCCGAAAATAAAAATTAGTCCATTATTTACTTAGCCTCCAGGGATCCTAGGTGTATATGACTTCCTTCTTTCAGACAAATGCAGTCTGAGTTGTTCTGGCTCTCCCAAGCTTTATTATGGCAATGGGTCGGTGTTTCTTCTGAACAGTCCAAAACAAGTCCAATAAAGTGCATCTACTCAAAATAAAAGGCGTCTCAAATGGCTCCGGTGGGTGAATAAAGGTGCATGCGCAACGCATACATCCCACGTCATCCACCCAGAACAGCTTCCGTGTACGATAGTCTGCGCAAGCTAGATGAAAGTGATTATTACATTTAAAACATGGATATTTTTTCTTACAAAAACACATCAATTCACTACAGGAGGGCTTTACTCACCCCCCAGAGCCGTTCGAGGCACTTTTTATTATGGATGGATGCACTTTATTGGACTTATTTTGGACTGATGAAGAAAAACTTCCACCCATTGCGATTATAAAGCTTGGGAGAGCCAAAAGCGCTCTGATAGATGTTTGGAGGAGCATCTGCTATCATCATGCATGGGGATCTTCTTCTTGCATGATATATTAAAAAGGCTGTTAGTTACGGTTACAATTAAGCAAAGTCATAACTTAGTGCAAAAATCCATGTCTTTTTTTCTCCATGCTGTACTTGTGGCATATGTATGCGCCAACATTAAGCATGCAAACTGTGTCCAAGGCATTAGTATAGTATGGGGATGTCTTTAAATGCGTAGAGGTGGTGTGGGAACCATCTTGTACGTCCTTACTTTGATTGTCAGACGAACGGCTGAAAAATGTGTTAATAATTGCGTTGGAATTTGAGGGAATGCATGTTTGTTTGTTTCTGCAATGAATGCAAAGCGCTCTGATGGTTCAACGTATTTTAATTTGAAGGAGCATCTGCTACCATCATGCATAATCTTCTCTTTGCATGATAAAAAAAGAAAACTTCTGCAGTTATAATAAAGTAATGTCGCAACTTACCGCAAAAATCCGGATATTGTCTTTTGTGATGCTGCACTGGAACCACATTAAGGAGATGCTTTGGAGGATCTTCAGTCATGTTGAGCAACCCCTAGATCCCTGGAGAAAGTCTGAGAGAGAGAAAGAACAGAAACCATGCATGCAACTGAGTGCATTAAGCATGCAAACTGCGTCCAAGGCATTAGTACAGTATGGGGGTGTCTTCAAGTGCATAGAGGAGATGTGGGACCATCTTGCACCTTCTGTACTTTCAGTGTCAGATGAATGGCTGAAAATGTTAATTTCATTGAAATTTGAGGGAATGCTCATTTATTTGTTTCTGCAATGAACGCAAAGCAGCCCGATGATTGAGCGCATTTTAATTGGAGGAGCGTCTGCTACCATCATGCATGGGAATCTTCTCTTTGCATGGTCAAAAAGAAAACTGTTGCAATGTTGCAACCTCATGCCCTTTGCAATGCTGCACTGGTGCCAGATTTTTTATTTCTCAGTTCCTCTCATTTCTTTGTTCTTGGTGATGTAGATGCTCTGGAGGACCTTCAGTCATGTCGCACAACCCCTAGAGCCTCGGAGAAAGGCTGAGAGAGAGAAAAGGGCACTGAACAAAAAAAATGCATGTGTCGAACTACGTTAAAGGTGTCAGTACAGTACAGGGATGCCTTTAGTTAAAAAAAGATGGTGTGGGACCATCTTGCACATCATTTTGAATGTCAGACAAACAGCTGAAAAATCTGTTAATAACCGTGTCGCAACACGAGGGAATTGCATTTGAGTCTGCACTAAACCAATGTGCTTTGAAAGCTGGTTGAGCGCATTTTAAATAGAGGGGTGTTGACTATCATCATGCATGAGGCACTTTTCTTAGCATTGTCAATTAGAAAACCGTTGTTTGCGGTTTTAGTCAAGCAATGTTGCAACTGGTGCCAGATTTTCCATTTCTCAGTTTCTCACATTTCTTTGTTCCTGGCGATGTAGATGCTTTGGAGGATATTCAGTCATGCCGCACAACCCCTAGAGCCCTGGAAAAAGTCTGAGAGCGAGAAAAAGACACTGAACAGAAAATATGCATGCGTCTGCACATATTAAACATGCGTTGAACTGTGATAAAGGTGTCAGTACAGTACAGGCATGCCTTTAGTAAAAAAGGAGGTGTGGGACCATCTTGTGCAGCATTATTTTCAGTGTCAGACGAACAGAACAGATGAAAAATCTGTAAATAACCGCATTGCATCATGAGGGAATGCGTGTTTGGCCCTGCACTAAACCAATGCACTCTAATAGATGGTTGAGCACATTTTGAATGGAGAAGTGTCTTCTGTCGCCATGCATAAGGATCTTCTCTTTGCATAATAGATTAAAAAAAACTCTTGATTGCAGTTACAGGTCAAACAATGTTGTAAATTAGTGCAAAAATCCCGATATTGTCTTTTGCAAAGTTTACTGGTTCCACATTAAGGAATTCTTTAGCTCTTCAGTCAGGTTGAACAACCCCTAGAGCCCTGGTGAAAGTCTGAGAGAGAAAAAGGACGGAAACAGAAAACGTGCATGCTTCTGGACGTATTAAGTATGCCAACTGCATCCAAGGCATCAGTACAGTCAGGGATGTCTTCAAGTGCGTAGAGGAGGTGTCCGACCATCTTGCACGTCCTCACTTTAATTAATAATAATTGCATTGGAATTTGAGGGAATGCTTGTTTGTTTGTTTCTGCAATGAATGCAAATGGTGATGGCTGAACATTTTAACTGGAGGGGCATCTGCATGGGAAACTTCTCTTTGCAAGCTAGATAAGAAAACTGTTGTCTGCAGTTATAGTAAACATTGCAACTTAGCACAAATATACAGATATTGTTTTTTGTGATGCCGCACTGGTGCAAGATTTAAAGATTGCCCCAAAAGCATCTCCTAGTCATGTCATAGAACTGGTAGAACCCGAAAAGCCTGAATAAGACTAAAATATGCATGCATCGACGTGCATTAAACATGCATCAAACTAGGGCTGCCCTCAACTAAAGATTTTCCTGGTCGACTAGTAGTTGTTCATTTTAAGCATTATTCGACTATTAGTCTCACGTCTATTTCGGCGACACTGACTCTTCATCTCTGCAGAGTTTCGCACTCAAGTTCATAGTCTTTATAGATTTGAAAGATTACTCTTATCTGTGTGACCAAAAATGACGGAGTATTTTAAGAGCAAGTGACCGCACCGGCGCTTCCATCTGTCATGCACTGAGCACGCTGCTATTCAGCTTCCACACTTCGCACAGACACTTCAATAGTGCACATTTTTGTACGTTAACATTAGATTGAGCAGCCATGTAATGTTGTTACTACATACATTTTTTTTTAGATGAAAAGCCATATTTGAGGTCGACGAATGACAGGCGAGCATTTGGATTAGGGGGCAGCCCTACGTCAAATTGCGTTAAGCCACATTAAGGAGATGTGTTGGAGGACCTTCTGTCCCTTTGCATAACCTCAAGAGCTTTGGAGAAAATCTGAGAGAGTGAAAAAAAACACAAAGCGTCTGCACGCATTTAAAATGCGAACTGCATCCAAGGCATCAGTACAGTACAGAGATGTCTTGAAGTGCATAGAGGAGGTGTGGGACCACCCTGCATCTCATTATTTCGAGTGTCAGACGAACAGCTGGAAAATGCGTTAAGTATTGCGTTAGATTGCAAGTTTGTTTTTTGCAGTGAACGCAAAGCGCTCTGATGGTTGAAAGCATTTTGAACGGATGGACATCTATCATCATGCATGGAGAAACAATCCAGATATTGTCTTTGCGATGCTGCACTGGTGCCAGATTAAAGAGATGTGTTGGAGGACACTTCTGTCTCTTTGCACAACCCCTAGAGCCCTGGAGAAAGTCTGAGAGAGAAAATGACAGAACAGAAAACATGCATGCGCCAGCTCACATTAAGCATGCAAACTGCGTCCAAGGCATCAGTACAGTACGAGGATGTCTTCAAGTGGTGTGGGACCATCTTGCACATCATTATTTTGAGTGTCAAACAGCTTTTATAGCATTATACAAGGGGATTTTCTCTTTACATAGTAGATAATAAGACAACTAGGGTGTTTAGGTTTATAGTGAAGCAATGCTACAATGTTACAATCCAGATTCTTCATTTGCGAGGCTGCTCTGGTGCCATTTAAAAAAAATTGGGTTATTCTCAGAGAAAATCTACTTTAAAATTACTTATAACTATGGTGTATGGCGTGTTGGTTAACTCTACTAACACCCACAACAGGTGCATGGTGCATGCAAAAAATGCGTCATGGGTCAATGACATGAGGCCTTAATTTTCCGTTTCTTTTGTGGGAAGCTAGCTTGTTTTGTTCAGGTGGCCCATTCTCGACTGAATTTGAAATATCATGTGGCGCGACCACTTCAGAGGGTTTTCCATTATAGATATATGTCCAAATCAAATGTAAAAGATTTTTTTCTAAACACTTTAATTACTGAGAACATCTAAAAAAAAATGTTAAGCATGTTAAGAAAATGAATTTTAATATATTAATTTTAATAATAATAATTTTAATATAAATCATGGTTGCACCACATAACATTTTTTAAGGCTACGACCTATTCTCCTAGACAAAAATTCACTAAAATCACTTAATTAAAAATTTTAATATGAATGTGTGTGTACACAACATTATTAATGTTTAAACAATTACAATAAGTCTGATAACTAGATTTCTTACAAAAAAATTTAAAGAAATGCAAATACTTTTAATATAATCACGGTCGCACCACATTACATTTTTTAATACTACGGCCAATCTCCTTGATAAAAATACACTAAAATCACTTCATTAAAAATTTTATTATGAATTTGTGTACACAGCATTCTTACCCCCGGTTTCACAGACAAGGCTTAAGCCTAGTTCTAGACTAAAATGTAAGTCTGAGTTGTTTCAACTGAAATAAAATTGCACTGTTTAATCTTAAAATATACCAGTGCCTTTGTTTTGTCTTAAGATGCACACCAGTAATGTTTTTTTACAAGCATGTTTATAAAAATTACTTAATTGTCCTAATTGAACCATGGCCTAATCCTGGCTTAGCCTAAGCCCTGTCTTTGAAACCGGGCCTCAATGTTTGAACAATTACTAGAACAAAATTAGATTTAAGAAGGCAACTCTTACAAAAATTGTAAAATAAATGCAAATACTTTGTTTCTAAACACTTTAATTACTGTAAAGGTCTTAAAAATGTTAAACATGTTAAGGAAATGAATTAATTTTAATATAAATCAAGGTCGCACCACATGACATTTAAGCCTCCGGCCAATTCTCCTAGATAATTCACTAAAATCACTTATTTTAATATTTTGAAATGAATTTATGTGTACACAACATTCTTAATATTAGAACGATAACAATAAGTCTGATAACCACAGTTAAGAAAGCAACTCTTACAAAAATGTAAAAAAAAAAAAAAAAGAAGCTTTGTTTCTGAACGCTTTAACTACTGGGAAGTTCTTAAAGTTAAACATCTTAAGGAAATAAATTAAATTTTAATATAAATCATGGTCGCACCACATGACCTTTTTTAAGGCTACGGACAATTCTCCTAGATAAAAATTTACTAAGATCATTTAATTTTAACTACAACTCTTACAAAAATTGTAAAAGAAATGCAAATACTTTGTTTCTAAACACTAACTACTGGGAAGTTCTTAAAAAAAAGAGTTAATCATGTTAAGGAAATTAATGAATATAAATCATGGTCACACCACATGACCTTTTTTAAGGCTATGGCCAATTCTCCTAGATATAAATATACTAAATCACTCAATTTAAAATGTAAATATACATTTGTGTGTACACAACATTCTTAATGTCTGAACAGTTACAATAAGTCAGATAACTACATTTAAAAAGGCAACACTTTCAAAAATTTTAAAGAAATGCAAACATTGTTTCTAAATACAAACTATTGGGAAGTTCTTAAAAAAGTTAGGCATGTTAAGGAAATGAATTAATTTTAATATAAATCAAGGTCGCACCACATGACATTTAAGCCTACGGCCAATTCTCCTAAATAAAAATTCACTAAAATCACTTATTTTAATATTTTAATATTAATTTATGTGTACACAACATTCTTAATGTTTGAACATTTACAAGAAGTCTGATAACCACATTTAAGAAAGCAACTCTTGCAAAAATGTAAAAAAAAAAAAAAATGCTTTGTTTCTGAACACTTTAACTACTGCGAAGTTCTTAAAGTTAAACATCTTAAGGAAATAAAGTAAATTTTAATATAAATCACGGTCGCACCACATGACATTTAAGGCTACGGCCAATTCTCCTAGACAAAAATGTACTAAGATCATTTAATTTTAACTGCAAATCTTACAAAAATTGTAAAAGAAATGCAAATACTTTGTTTCTAAACACTTTAACTACTGGGAAGTTCTTAAAAAAAGTTAATCATGTTAAGGAAATTAATTAATATAAATCACGGTCACACCACATGACCTTTTTTTTAAGGCTACGGCCAATTCTCCTAGACATAAATATACTAAAATCACTTAATTTAAAATTTTAATATAAATTTGTGTGTACACAACATTCTTAATGTCTGAACAATTACAATAAGTCTGATAACTACATTTAAAAAGGCAACACTTTCAAAAATTTTAAAGAAATGCAAACACTTTGTTTCTAAACACAAACTATTGGGAAGTTCATAAAAAAAAGTTAGGCATGTTAAGGAAATGAATTAATTTTAATATAAATCAAGGTCGCACCACATGACATTTAAGCCTACAGCCAATTCTCCTAAATAAAAATTCACTAAAATCACTTATTTTAATATTTCAATATGAATTTATGTGTACACAACATTCTTAATGTTTGAACATTTACAAGAAGTCTGATAACCACATTTAAGAAAGCAACTCTTACAAAAATGTAAAAAACAAAAAAAAATGCTTTGTTTCTGAACACTTCAACTACTGGGAAGTTCTTAAAGTTAAACATCTTAAGGAAATAAAGTAAATTTTAATTTAAATCATGGTCGCACCACATGACCTTTTTTAAGGCTACGGACAATTCTCCTAGATAAAAATTTACTAAGATCATTTAATTTTAACTGCAACTCTTACAAAAATTGTAAAAGAAATGCAAATACTTTGTTTCTAAACACTTTAACTACTGGGAAGTTCTTAAAAAAAGTTAATCATGTTAAGGAAATTAATTAATATAAATCACGGTCACACCACATGACCTTTTTTTAAGGCTACGGCCAATTCTCCTAGACATAAATATACTAAAATCACTTAATTTAAAATTTTAATATAAATGTGTGTGTACACAACATTCTTAATGTCTGAACAATTACAATAAGTCTGATAACTACATTTAAAAAGGCAACACTTTCAAAAAATGTAAAGAAATGCAAACACTTTGTTTCTAAACACAAACTATTGGGAAGTTCATAAAAAAAAGTTAGGCATGTTAAGGAAATGAATTAATTTTAATATAAATCAAGGTCGCACCACATGACATTTAAGCCTACGGCCAATTCTCCTAAATAAAAATTCACTAAAATCACTTATTTTAATATTTTAATATGAATTTATGTGTACACAACATTCTTAATGTTTGAACATTTACAAGAAGTCTGATAACCACATTTAAGAAAGCAACTCTTACAAAAATGTAAAAAAAAAAAAAATGCTTTGTTTCTGAACGCTTTAACTACTGGGAAGTTCTTAAAGTTAAACATCTTAAGGAAATAAAGTAAATTTTAATATAAATCACAGTCGCACCACATGACCCTTTTTTAAGGCTACGGCCAATTCTCCTAAATAAAAATTTACTAAGATCATTTAATTTTAACTGCAACTCTTAACAAAAATTGTAAAAGAAATGCAAATACTTTGTTTCTAAACACTTTAACTACTGGGTAGTTCTTAAAAAATTTCAAGCATGTTAAGGAAATGAATTAATTTTTATATAAATCACGGTCGCACCACATGACATTTTTCAAGGCTACGGACAATTCTCCTAGATAAAAATTTACTAAGATGATTTAATTTTAACTGCAACTCTTACAAAAATTGTAAAAGAAATGCAAATACTTTGTTTCTAAACACTTTAACTACTGGGAAGTTCTTTAAAAAAAAAAAAAAGAGTTAATCATGTTGAGGAAATTAATTAATATAAATCACGGTCACACCAAATGACCTTTTTTAAGGCTATGGCCAATTCTCCTAGATATAAATATACTAAAATCACTCAATTTAAAATTTTAATATACATTTGTGTGTACACAACATTCTTAATGTCTGAACAATTACAATAAGTCTGATAACTACATTTAAAAAGGCAACACTTTCATAAATTTTAAAGAAATGCAAACACTTTGTTTCTAAACACAAACTATTGGAAAGTTCTTAAAAAGAAAGTTAGGCATGTTAAGGAAATGAATTTTAATATAAGTCAAGGTCGCACCACATGGCATTTAAGCCTACGGCCAATTCTCCTAAATAAAAATTCACTAAAATCACTTATTTTAATACTTTAATATTAATTTGTGTGTACACAACATTCTTAATGTTTGAACATTTACAAGAAGTCTGATAACCACATTTAAGAAAGCAACTCTTGCAAAAATGTAAAAAAAAAAAAAAAAAAATGCTTTGTTTCTGAACACTTTAACTACTGCGAAGTTCTTAAAGTTAAACATCTTAAGGAAATAAAGTAAATTTTAATATAAATCATGGTCGCACCACATGACCTTTTTTAAGGCTACGGCCAATTCTCCTAGATAAAAATTTACTAAGATCATTTCATTTTAACTGCAACTCTTACAAAAATTGTAAAAGAAATGCAAATACTTTGTTTCTAAACACTTTAACTACTGGGAAGTTCTTAAAAAAAGTTAATCATGTTAAGGAAATTAATTAATATAAATCACGGTCACACCACATGACCTTTTTTTAAGGCTACGGCCAATTCTCCTAGATATAAATACACTAAAATCACTCAATTTAAAATTTTAATATAAATGTGTGTACACAACATTCTTAATGTCTGAACAATTACAATAAGTCTGATAACTACATTTAAAAAGGCAACACTTTCAAAAATTTTAAAGAAATGCAAACACTTTGTTTCTAAACACAAACTATTGGGAAGTTCTTAAAAAAAGTTAGGCATGTTAAGGAAATGAATTAATTTTAATATAAATCAAGGTCGCACCACATGACATTTTTTAAGGCTACGGACAATTCTCCTAGATAAAAATTTACTAAGATCATTTAATTTTAACTACAACTCTTACAAAAATTGTAAAACAAATGCAAATACTTTGTTTCTAAACACATTAACTACTGGGTAGTTCTTAAAAAAAATGTTAAGCATTTTAAGGAAATTAATTAATTTTGATATAAATCACGGTCCCACCACATGACATTTTTTAAGGCTACTGACAATTCATAGATAAAAATTTACTAAGATGATTTAATTTTAACTGCAACTCTTACAGAAATTGTAAAACAAATGCAAATACTTTGTTTCTAAACACTTTAACTACTGGGTAGTTCTTAAAAAAATTTTAAGCATGTTAAGGAAATGAATTAATTTTTATATAAATCACGGTCGCACCACATGACATTTTTTAAGGCTACGGACAATTCTCCTAGATAAAAATTTACTAAGATGATTTAATTTTAACTGCGACTCTTACAAAAATTGTAAAAGAAATGCAAATACTTTGTTTCTAAACACTTTAACTACTGGGTAGTTCTTAAAAAAAATTTTAAGCATGTTAAGGAAATAAATGTTTGATATAAATCACGGTCGCACCACATGACTTTTTTTTAAGGCTACGGCCAATTCTCCTAGATAAAGTCACTAAAATCACTTAACTAGATGTTTTTTTTTTAAATTCTTTATAATTGGCCTGTCTACCCACATACACAAGCTCACTTTATATCCTCTCTTGAACCATGCTTTTAAAGTCTTTTTCTCTCAATCCTTCCTTTTTTTCATCTCACAGACATCACCCTCCCTTCACTTCTAACCTCAGCCAGAAATATCGCCGTGCTGCGCAGTTTTAGACCTGAATCATGCGTCTTCCCCTCGCTCTGGCATTAACATTTTCAAAAAAATAACCTCTGCTTCATTAAAGTCATAAATAACGAGGCCGCTGACGTTCCCGCTGATTGTCACGAGCTGTGGATTCTCACAGGATGCCAGTCAGTCAAAGCAAACACTGCCCTCTAATGGCCGCTGTCCCTCAAAATAAGCCTTTTGTCTTCATTTCCAAACCTGAACGACTTCTAGAGAATATTTGACAAATAAATCAGCCGCTCTTTGACGTAAAATCAAAATGAAATGAAAACAAGGGGAATAATGTAGCATTTGGGGGCAAATGACTCTCGCAAGAAAGAAATCGCTCAGTATAGAGTAAAAAACAGTTCAAGTCAGTGCACTTGAGCATCCTGCTGATTTGCATATGTGAAAGTGCTTCTTGGCTCTCTGAGGTTTTAAAGACGTGATCTGGAGCCGTTCAGTCAATGGTGTATTTCAGTGAGAGCAGCTCAGCAGAGAAATCCAATCAAAGCCAATGTGTCAGTCCACATCTACTACTTTTAACTAGCGCTTCATTCGTCCGCACTAACTAGTCCCTCTGAGGATTCCCTCTTGACGCGTCAATCATTTTAACAGCGTTGCATCAACACGGCTGATCAATATTAAAAACACTGGAAAATGAGTGCGCTTTAAAGCCATCTGAAGATCTGTCAGGCTCTGTCTATCCATCACAGAGAGGTTTATCACATGAGGATGCCAATCAGCATTAACGTTTGAGCGTTTTTGCTATTGACTGTGCATTCATTGTGCTATTATAAAGAAAGAAACTTCAAATAACGTGAGATAGGGCACGCAAGTGCTAGCAAGTGCTGCGTTTAAGCGAGAAATATCAATCCCGCTTGTGAGATATATCGAAGCGCGTGCTGTATCAGGTCGACGCAGGGGGAAAAATTTACTCTGAAAGGTCAGAGGCTGACATTTAAGAAGAAAACCAGATTAACCCCAAACCAGAACTGACCGGATGCACCAGAGGAGTCAGCACACACATTGCAGAGGAAAAAACACACAGCATTTGCACTGGTTTTTAGGGTTTTTACAGATTTTTAAATGAGTGGATATAAAGAAATCTCTTACATTTTATTAACTTACATTTAGTTTTTAATTTGTTTAACATGTTATTATGCTTTTGCTAGGGTGGACTAAGTGGTTATATAAATGTTTTAATTAAAATATAAAAAATGAAATAAAATATTAAAAAAAGAAACAATCTTACTTTATATTAGCTAGTTATATAGGCAACATTTCTCATTTTTGTGATGTATTAACATTTTATAAAATTAGACATTTAAAATAAATAAATACTTATTTTAATTACAATAAATATGATCTGGAAAAAAAATATAAAAAAAAAAACAATCGTGTTTTATTTTCTAATTTTTGTGATGTACTAAAATTGTATAAAAATAGACATTTAACCCTCTGGGCCTCTTCGGTCATTTTTGACCGAAAAATTTTATGTTTTGAATTTTTAAAAATCGTAGCTTCATCAGAATGAGATGACGCTTGGTGACTTTTGTTGCATTAGCTATGTGAGTACAAAAAAAAATCAGTGACATGATTCGGATATGTTAAAGGGTCAAAAAAAAAATAGTCACACTTGGCTCCTTCGCGGTCAGAAATGACCGACATAGGAAATGAATGGGAAATACGAAAAAATGTGATAATTCAGATAATCTTTTGGTAATACAAGCTACAAATGAGCAACTGTGCTGAAAAGAAGTGTTCAGCAAGCAAGGACTGACACTCTAAAATAACAAAAGTACAGAACTGACACACACACGCACACACACGCGCGCACACACACACACACACAGACACACACACAGACACACAGAAATAAGCAGAAAAATGCAAAACCTGATATTTATCCAATCAAAAAAATATCTAAACCTTGCCAAAATTTATCTTTTAGAATGTCTGAATATATTTCTAAATGCAAAGCCTAATAAAATGAAGAAACAGTAAAAAGAAAAAAAACAATAGGAATCCCAAAGCCCCTGTATATATGTATATAGAGAGATACAGGAGTTTACATGGCATTACACAAGTTTTTATTTTTTATGCCACTAGATGGTGCAATTTTCACTTTAAAAAAATGGATTTTAAATGCTTTTACTCTATTTTAATGTGAAATGTTGTATTTTTTGAAAAATAATAAATACATAATTAATTAAAAAATATAATATAAAATATAATTCTACTGGGAAAAAATTGCTCATTAAAACTGTATAAATATTGCATAGATTCATAAAAAATGCTCAAAATTCTAAATAATAATTACAAAATATTATTGAACAAAAATATATTTAATTGATTTTCCTGAAGAAAAAAAAAAGTTACTTTTTAAGGCTTCGGTCACTTTTGACCGCGAGGGAGCCAAGTGTGACCCCTTAATGAGGAGGCCCAGAGGGTTAAAATAAAAAAATAAATTATTTTAATTACAATAAATATGAATTGAAAAAAATAAACTATTTAAAGAAATAATCATTCGTTATTTTCTCATTTTTTAAATGATGTACTAAAATTTGATAAAACTAGACATTATAAATAAATATTTGTTATTTTAATTAAAATAAACATGAACTTAAATTTAATAAAATATTTAAAAAATAAACAATCTTACTTTATTTCAGCTAGTTATATAGGCAACATTTCTCATTTTTGTGATGTATTAAAATTTTATAAAATTAGACATTTAAAATAAATAAATACTTATTTTAATTACAATAAATATGATCTGAAAAAAAAATTAAAAAAGAAAAAAAATCGTGTTTTATTTTCTAATTTTTGTGATGTACTAAAATTTTATAAAAATAGACATTTAAAATAAATTAATTATTTTAATTACAATAAATATGAATTAAAAAATAAAATATTTAAAGAAATAATCATTCTTTATTTTCTCATTTTTTTAATGATGTACTAAAATTTGATAAAACTAGACATTGTAAATAAATATTTGTTATTTTAATTAAAATAAACATGAACTTAAATTTAATAAAATATTTAAAAAATAAACAATCTTACTTTATTTCAGCTAGTTATCAAGGCAACATTTCTCATTATTGTGTTGTAAGAAAATTTTATAAAACTAGACCATTAAAATAAATACTTATTTAAAATAAACAACTGAAATAAAAAATGAAATATTTAAAAAAGAAACAATCTTACTTTATTTCAGACCGTTATCAAGGCAACATTTCTCATTTTTGTGATGTACAAAAATTGTATAAAATTAGACATTTAAAATAAATAAATACTTATTTTAATTACAAAAAATATGATCTAAAAAAATATTGAAAAAGAAAAAAAATCGTGTTTTATTTTCTAATTTTTGTGATGTACTAAAATTTTATAAAAATAGACATTTAAAATAAATTAAATATTTTAATTACAATAAATATGAATTGAAAAAAATAAAATATTTAAAGAAATAAATAATCATTCTTTATTTTCTCATTTTTTTAATGATGTACTAAAATTTGATAAAACTAGACATTATAAATAAATATTTGTTATTTTAATTAAAATAAACATGAACTTAAATTTAATAAAATATTTTTAAAAATAAACAATCTTACTTTATTTCAGCTAGTTATATAGGCAACATTTCTCATTTTTGTGATGTATTAAAATTTTATAAAATTAGACATTTAAAATAAATAAATACTTATTTTAATTACAATAAATATGATCTGAAAAAAAAATTAAAAAAGAAAAAAAATCGTGTTTTATTTTCTAATTTTTGTGATGTACTAAAATTTTATAAAAATAGACATTTAAAATAAATTAATTATTTTAATTACAATAAATATGAATTAAAAAATAAAATATTTAAAGAAATAATCATTCTTTATTTTCTCATTTTTTTAATGATGTACTAAAATTTGATAAAACTAGACATTGTAAATAAATATTTGTTATTTTAATTAAAATAAACATGAACTTAAATTTAATAAAATATTTAAAAAATAAACAATCTTACTTTATTTCAGCTAGTTATATAGGCAACATTTCTCATTTTTGTGATGTACTAAAATTTTATAAAATTAGACATTTAAAATAAATAAATACTTATTTTAATTACAATAAATATGATCTGAAAAAAAATATTAAAAAAGAAAAAATATCGTTTTATTTTCTAATTTTTGTGATGTACTAAAATTTTATAAAAATAGACATTTAAAATAAATTAATTATTTTAATTACAATAAATATTAATTAAAAAAATAAAATGTTTAAAGAAATAATTATTCTTTATTTTCTCATTTTTTTAATGATGTACTAAAATTTGATAAAACTAGACATTATAAATAAATGTGTTATTTTAATTAAAATAAACATTAACTTAAATTTAATAAAATATTTTTTAAAAATAAACAATCTTACTTTATTTCAGCTAGTTATCAAGGCAAGATTTCTCATTATTGTGTTGTAAGAAAAATTCATAAAACTAGACCATTAAAATAAATACTTATTAAAAATAAACAACTGAAATAAAAAATGAAATATTTAAAAAAGAAACAATCTTACTTTATTTCAGACAGTTATCAAGGCAACATTTCTCATTTTTGTGATGTACTAAAATTTTATAAAATTAGACATTTAAAATAAATAAATACTTATTTTAATTACAATAAATATGATCTGAAAAAAAATATTAAAAAAAGAAAAAAATCGTTTTATTTTCTAATTTTTGTGATGTACTAAATTTATATAAAAATAGACATTTAAAATAAATTAATTATTTTAATTACAATAAATATGAATTAAAAAATAAAATGTTTAAAGAAATAATCATTCTTTATTTTCTCATTTTTTAAATGATGTACTAAAATTTGATAAAACTAGACATTATAAATAAATAAACATTTTAATTAAAATAAACATTAACTTAAATTGTATAAAATATTTTTTTAAAATAAACAATCTTACTTTATTTCAGCTAGTTATCAAGGTTATCAAGATTTTATAAAACTAGACCATTAAAATAAATACTTATTTAAAATAAACAACTGAAATAAAAAATGAAATATTAAAAAAAAAAAAACAATCTTACTTTATTTCAGACAGTTATCAAGGCAACATTTCTCATTTTTGTGAGGTACTAGATTTTAATAAAACTAGACAATTAAAATAAATAATAAATACTTATTTTAATTAAAATAAGCATTAACTGAAATTAAATTAAATATAAAAAAGAAATATATTTCAGCCAGTTATCAAGGCAACAATTCCCATTGTGATGTACTAAAATTTAATCAAATTAGCCATTTAAAATAAATAAATACTTAGTTTCATTATAATAAATATAAACTGAAATGAAATAAAATATTTAAAAAAGAAACAATCTTACTTTATTTCAGCTAGTCATCAAGGCAACATTTCTCATTTTTGTGATGTAGTAAAATGTAATAAAACTAGACAATTAAAATAAATAAATAAACATTTTAATTAAAATAAACATTAATTTTATTTAATAAAATATTTAAAAAATAAACAATCTTTATTTCAGTTAGTTATCAAGGCAACATTTCTCATTTTTGTGATGTAAGAACATGAAATAAACTACACAATTAAAATAAATAAATAAATAAACATTTTAATTAAAATAAACATTAACTTAAATTGTATAAAATATTTTTTTAAAAGAAACAATCTTACTTTATTTCAGCTAGTTATCAAGGCAACTATCTTAATTTTAGTGATAGTAAAATTTGATAAAACTAGACATTTAAAATAAATATGTATTTTGATTAAAATAAACTTTAATTGAAATAAAAAAAATATTTAAAAAAGAAAGTTTTTATTTCAGCTAGTTATCAAGGCAACATTTCTCATTTTTGTGATGTAAGAAAATTTTATAAACTAGACAATTAAAACAAAATAAATAAATAAACATGAACTTAAATTGTATAAAATATTTTAAAAATAAACAATCTTACTTTATTTCAGCTAGTTATCAAGGCAACATTTCTCATTTTTGTGATGTAAGAAAATGTAATAAAACTATACAATTACAATAAATAAACATTTTAATTAGAAAAAACATTAACTTAAATTGTATAAAATATTTAAAAAATAAACAATCTTACTTTATTTCAGCTAATTATCAAGGCAACATTTCTAATTTTTGTAATGTAGTAAAATGTAATAAAACTAGACAAATAAAAAAAATACTTATTTAAAATAAACATTAACTGAAATAAAAAATGAAATATTAAAAAAAAAACAATCTTACTTTATTTCAGCTATAGTTAAAGACAACACTTCCATTTTTGTGATGGACTAAAATTTTATAAAAATAGACATTTAAAATAAATAATTAAATAAATACTTGATATTTCAATGAATATAAACATTAACTGAAATCTATAAAACTATTTTGGAAAAAAAATAAGTATCTTTATTTCAGCTAGTTATCAAGGCAATTTTTTTGATGTAGTAAAATGTAATAAAACTAAAACTAAAATAAATAAATAACTAAAACTAAACTAAAATAAACATTAACTGATTTTTTTAAAGACACTATCTTAATTTATTTCAGCTAGTTATCAAGGCATAAATAAATAACTGAAATTAAAATATAAAAAAACGATCTTCATTTCAGATAGTTAAAGGCAACAATTATATAGTATAGTAAAATTGTAATAAAACTAGAAAGAAAGAAAGAAAGAAAGAAAGAAACACTTAAATCAGGGCAGTTATAGTGAACTACAATCATTAATGTTTTTTTTTACTGAAATTAAATACAATCTTTTATAAAACTTAAAATTTTTATGTAATAAAATTACTAAAACTGCCACTAAAAATAGCGAATTAAAAACCAATAAAAATCTTAAAACTATTATATTTCACACAATTATAAAATTTTAACAGAAATAAAAAAAAAATGGAAATCTTAAAAGAAACACCAATTAAACATGAATAAAACCTCTAATATCATCTCACTCATACTGCAATAGCTCTGACCTAAATATGAACAACAGTGAAGTGATGCTCGACTTAAACGCCACTAATAAACACCCAAACATCTGGGGTTGAGTGTTTCCGTGCGTTGCTGTTGTACTAGAAAGTGTGACTAGCTTAATTAACAGGTGCGACCAATGTGTTTCCACTTCAGATTAATAAAAACGGCGCTACTGACACTCTACAAGCAGCCATTTACAGCAAAAACAACCTTTCATGACTTTCATGTGACACCAATGAAGCGCTCGCGCTCTGACCCGCCTGACCGCGTACGCGCGTGCGCTCGAATAGAGTGTGAGCGCGCGGGAGTCCTCGAGGACGCGGTGTGTGATCTACACTGTGGCCTTTTCTCTACAAAAAGCGGCGTGCGCGCTCTCAGTGGCCTCCTGAGGTGCTCCATCGTCTCCGCCGCAGCGGGAACCGCATTAATAGCGCGGGAAACAAGGCTCTGAACTAACCTGACGCCTGATCCGCGGGGTCAGGAGAGGACGAGCCCGCAGGACTCGAGCCCTGAACCAATTAGCTTGTGCTAGCAAAGAGCCACCTCTGGACTACCCACACAGAAAGAGTTAGAAAGATGAACAAGCGCTTAAGTATGTTCTACAAACGCAAGAGGTTTTGTGTACACTGTATAATACAAATCATACACGGTAACACGTGAGACGCTTTTGGAGAAACGCGGATGAAAATAAAGAAATAAACAACAGCATCTGATTGTGTTGTTATTTTAAATAAAAACTATGTTTAATAATTGTCAAATTTATCAGGACATTCAAACAATAAATGTTGTGTGGCGTATTCAAACGTGAGCGCGCCGCGAGCTCCCTTAGTAGGACGAGAAAACATTTTAAAAAAAAGACAGAAATGAAATATAATATACATAACTATGTTTTCAGGGGTGTATAAATACCTTACTTAATTAACCATTATGTTTGTATTACCTTAAAATTAGCATTTTATATCTACATACACCGCGGGTCCCCTCACATGGAAGCCGCCGTTTTGTTTCTACAGTAGCCTTGAACGGACAAACTGCTCTACAGATCGCGTTTCATCACTGTTGTTCTTTGTGAAAAACGCTGACACAATGATGAACAAGTAACAGTAATATTCACAATAACATTTTTTTTATTGAATGGTTAAGTAAATATAATTCCCTAATTTACGTTTTAAAAGAATCCTCATTATTCTTTGCTGTCTAAAACAACGACATCTTAATCCTGCGCGGCTGCCGTAGCTTCTGTAAAGGGATGGGTGAGCGGTTGCAATTCATAGCGTCACCGCTAGATGCCGCAAAAATCTACACACTGCACCTTTAATGAATGTCAAAGGGTTTGTTGAAATGTACAAAAAAAACTTCAATTATGCAACATTTAATCATTAAATCTGTTTAAACCGCCGTAAAAGAGCTTTTAAAACTACTTACCTCGGGTTAGTTATCCAGTGTTTATCGGTCAAGGCTAAAAATGAAATATAGAAATTTAAATGAATGTTGACCGTTAAATGTTTTAATGCAGTTTTGTGGCTTGACAGAAATACCTTTCTAAATAAATTGCTTTCTCCCGCAGATTCGCATCTTAACTCAGCAACAGCGCGAGAAAACCTTAAACCAGGGGTCCCCAAACTTTTTTCTGAGCGGGCCACGTAATTTTCTTTTGTTTAGTGGGGGGCCGGGTTGGTTTATAAAAGAAAATTCCATGGGCCAGACTAACTATTTTTATTATTATTATTGTTATTATTATTGTTATTACTTTATTATGATTTCACCTGTATTTATTATACCTTTTAATGCTGGAATATTTTTTTTTATGCACCAGACAGAAAAATGTTAATTTCTTATCAAATGATTTACAGGTGCTTCTCAGTAAATTAGAATGTAATGGAAAATTCATTTATTTCAGTAATTCAACTCAAATTGTGAAACTTGTGTATTAAATGAATTTAATTCATGCAGAGCGAAGTAGTTTAAGTCTTTGGTTCTTTTAATTGTGATGATTTGGCTCACATTTAACAAAAACCCACCAATTCACAACTTCACAACATCAACAAATTAGAAAATGGAGACATTCCAATCAGATCATCAACTCAAAATACCTGCAAAGGTTTCCTGAGCCTTCAAAATGGTCTCTCAGTTTGGTTCACTAGGCTACACAATCATGGGGAAGACTGCTGATCTGACAGTTGTCCGGAAGCATTGACACCCTTCACAAGGAGGGTGAGCCACAAACACTCATTGCCAAAGAAGCTGCTGTTCACAGAGTGCTGCATCCAAGCATGTTAACAGAAAGTTGAGTGGAAGAAAAAAGTGTTGAAGAAAAAGATGCACAATGCCATCTGCTGGTGTTGGTCCACTTACCTCAGGTTAGTTATCCAGAATTTACCGGTCAACAATGAACTAGAAAAGAGCATATCGCCACAAATTTAAAATGAATATTGACTGTTAACTGTTGTTTTTGGCGCGGTATTGTGGTGTGACAGAAATAACTGCTCATTCAAACAGGATGCACAATGAGCTTTCTCCTGCCTATTTGCATTTTAACTTAAACAGGAAATAGTTTTTGGAGAAACGTGATTTAAAAGTAAATAAATAACTAAAAAGAATAGCCGTTTAAGTATTTTTTTAATTTTTTTTTTTTTTTTTAGTAAAGCAACATTTAAGTTAACAGATTATGTCAAATTTATCAGAAAATTCAAACAATAGACCTAAGTGTTATTTTGGCACATTTTTTTGTGTGGTCGAAATAACTGCTCATTCAAACTTTAGTTGAAATGCCCAGTAAAAATAGCTGAAATGTATTACCTCTCTTGTAACAACAGTAAAAGAGCTTATAAAAAAATCTTGCGACCTATAACACAACCTATAACACTTAACTCAGAAAAGTTCAGTATAGCTAAAAGTTCATGTTACCAGTCATAAGTTTTTTTTTTTTGTTTGTTTGTTTTTAGATTTATACATCATCTGAAAGCTGAATAAATAATTATGTGTAAAATGTATAGTTTTTAGAATAGGACAATATTTGGCCGAGATACATTTATTTAAAAATCTGGAATCTGAGGGTGCAAAAAAAAAAAAAAAAAAAAATTGAGAAAATCGCCTTTAAAGTTGTCCAAATGAAGTTCTTAGCCATGCATATTGCTAATCAAAAATTATGTTTTAATATATTTACCGTTGGAAATTTACAAAATATCTTCATGGAACATGATCTTTATTTAATATCAATGATTTTCAGCGTAAAATAAAAATAATCGATAGTTTTCACTCTCACAATGTATTTTTGGCTATTGCTACAAATATACCTGTACTACCTTAAGACTGGTTTTGTGGTCCAGGGTCAGTATATAAAAAAATGACAAAATTAATAAAACTTTAAAATGAAAAGTAAATAAAAAAATACAAATCTACTTAAAAAAACAATAATAATATATAATTTGATGTTAAAACAACACTGCATCAAGCATCACTATTGCTATTTCTCTTAGTATAGGTGATTTGAAAACAGCAAATGGGGTTCAAAAGTCTTCGTAAAAAATGTTTAAAGCATCATAGAAAAAAAATACAACTAGCAAACCAGAGCAACACTTGTAACGATTTTGAATGAATCTGTGTTTTTACACTAATCGGATTGAATGAATGATTCACCCATAAATGGATTGAGTGAATGATTTAACCCATAAAAGTTTTGTTTCTACCCTGAATAAATCTGCGTTCTTAAACTAAACGGAAAAAGTGAATGATTTAATGACTCACCCATAAAAGATTTGTTTCTACTCTAAATAAATCTGCAATTTTGACTAATCGAATTGAATGAATGATTCAATGACTCACCCATAAAAGATTTGTTTCTACCCTGAATAAATCTGCGTTCTTAAACTAAACGGAAAAAGTGAATGATTTAATGACTCACCCATAAAAGATTTGTTTCTACTCTAAATAAATCTGCGTTTTTGACTAATCGAATTGAATGAATGATTCAATGACTCACCCATAAGAGATTTGTTTCTACCCTGAATCTGCGTTTTTAAACTAATTAAATTGAATGAATGATTCAATGACTCACCCATAAGATATTTGTTTCTACCCTCAACAAATCTGCGTTTTTAAACTAATCGGATTGAATGAATGATTCAATGACTCACCCATAAAAGATTAGTTTCTACCCTGAATCTGCGTTTATAAACTAATTAAATTGAATGAATGATTCAATGACTCACCCATAAGAGATTTGTTTCTACCCTCAACAAATCTGCGTTTTTAAACTAATCGGATTGAATGAATGATTCAATGACTCACCCATAAAAGATTAGTTTCTACCCTGAATCTGCGTTTATAAACTAATTAAATTGAATGAATGATTCAATGACTCACCCATAAAAGATTAGTTTCTACCCTGAATCTGCGTTTATAAACTAATTAAATTGAATGAATGATTCAATGACTCACCCATAAGAGATTTGTTTCTACCCTGAATCTGCGTTTATAAACTAATTAAATTGAATGAATGATTCAATGACTCACCCATAAGAGATTTGTTTCTACCCTCAACAAATCTGCGTTTTTAAACTAATCGGATTGAATGAATGATTCAATGACTCACCCATAAAAGATCTGTTTCTACCCTGAATCTGCGTTTATAATCTAATTAAATTGAATGAATGATTCAATGACTCACCCATAAAAGATTAGTTTCTACCCTGAATCTGCGTTTTTAAACTAATTAAATTGAATGAATGATTCAATGACTCACCCATAAAAGATTAGTTTCTACCCTGAATCTGCGCTTTTAAACTAATTAAATTGAATGAATGATTCAATGACTCACCCATAAAAGATTAGTTTCTACCCTGAATCTGCGTTTTTAAACTAATAAAATTGAATGAATGATTCAATGACTCACCCATAAAAGATTAGTTTCTACCCTGAATCTGCGCTTTTAAACTAATTAAATTGAATGAATGATTCAATGACTCACCCATAAAAGATTAGTTTCTACCCTGAATCTGCGCTTTTAAACTAATTAAATTGAATGAATGATTCAATGACTCACCCATAAAAGATTAGTTTCTACCCTGAATCTGCGTTTTTAAACTAATTAAATTGAATGAATGATTCAATGACTTACCCATAAAAGATTAGTTTCTACCCTGAATCTGCGTTTTTAAACTAATTAAATTGAATGAATGATTCAATGACTCACCCATAAAAGATTAGTTTCTACCCTGAATCTGCGCTTTTAAACTAATTAAATTGAATGAATGATTCAATGACTCACCCATAAAAGATTAGTTTCTACCCTGAATCTGCGTTTATAAACTAATTAAATTGAATGAATGATTCAATGACTCACCCATAAGAGATTTGTTTCTACCCTCAACAAATCTGCGTTTTTAAACTAATCGGATTGAATGAATGATTCAATGACTCACCCATAAAAGATTAGTTTCTACCCTGAATCTGCGTTTATAAACTAATTAAATTGAATGAATGATTCAATGACTCACCCATAAAAGATTAGTTTCTACCCTGAATCTGCGTTTATGAACTAATTAAATTGAATGAATGATTCAATGACTCACCCATAAAAGATTAGTTTCTACCCTGAATCTGCGTTTATAAACTAATTAAATTGAATGAATGATTCAATGACTCACCCATAAGAGATTTGTTTCTACCCTGAATCTGCGTTTATAAACTAATTAAATTGAATGAATGATTCAATGACTCACCCATAAGAGATTTGTTTCTACCCTCAGCAAATCTGCGTTTTTAAACTAATCGGATTGAATGAATGATTCAATGACTCACCCATAAAAGATCTGTTTCTACCCTGAATCTGCGTTTATAATCTAATTAAATTGAATGAATGATTCAATGACTCACCCATAAAAGATTAGTTTCTACCCTGAATCTGCGCTTTTAAACTAATTAAATTGAATGAATGATTCAATGACTCACCCATAAGAGATTTGTTTCTACCCTCAACAAATCTGCGTTTTTAAACTAATCGGATTGAATGAATGATTCAATGACTCACCCATAAAAGATTAGTTTCTACCCTGAATCTGCGTTTATAAACTAATTAAATTGAATGAATGATTCAATGACTCACCCATAAAAGATTAGTTTCTACCCTGAATCTGCGTTTATGAACTAATTAAATTGAATGAATGATTCAATGACTCACCCATAAAAGATTAGTTTCTACCCTGAATCTGCGTTTATAAACTAATTAAATTGAATGAATGATTCAATGACTCACCCATAAGAGATTTGTTTCTACCCTCAACAAATCTGCGTTTTTAAACTAATCGGATTGAATGAATGATTCAATGACTCACCCATAAAAGATCTGTTTCTACCCTGAATCTGCGTTTATAATCTAATTAAATTGAATGAATGATTCAATGACTCACCCATAAAAGATTAGTTTCTACCCTGAATCTGCGCTTTTAAACTAATTAAATTGAATGAATGATTCAATGACTCACCCATAAAAGATTAGTTTCTACCCTGAATCTGCGCTTTTAAACTAATTAAATTGAATGAATGATTCAATGACTCACCCATAAAAGATTAGTTTCTACCCTGAATCTGCGCTTTTAAACTAATTAAATTGAATGAATGATTCAATGACTCACCCATAAAAGATTAGTTTCTACCCTGAATCTGCGTTTTTAAACTAATTAAATTGAATGAATGATTCAATGACTCACCCATAAGAGATTAGTTTCTACCCTGAATCTGCGTTTTTAAACTAATTAAATTGAATGAATGATTCAATGACTTACCCATAAAAGATTAGTTTCTACCCTGAATCTGCGTTTTTAAACTAATTAAATTGAATGAATGATTCAATGACTCACCCATAAAAGATTAGTTTCTACCCTGAATCTGCGCTTTTAAACTAATTAAATTGAATGAATGATTCAATGACTCACCCATAAAAGATTAGTTTCTACCCTGAATCTGCGTTTTTAAACTAATTAAATTGAATGAATGATTCAATGACTCACCCATAAAAGATTAGTTTCTACCCTGAATCTGCGCTTTTAAACTAATTAAATTGAATGAATGATTCAATGACGCACCCATAAAAGATTAGTTTCTACCCTGAATCTGCGTTTTTAAACTAATTAAATTGAATGAATGATTCAATGACTCACCCATAAAAGATTAGTTTCTACCCTGAATCTGCGCTTTTAAACTAATTAAATTGAATGAATGATTCAATGACTCACCCATAAAAGATTAGTTTCTACCCTGAATCTGCGCTTTTAAACTAATTAAATTGAATGAATGATTCAATGACTCACCCATAAAAGATTAGTTTCTACCCTGAATCTGCGTTTTTAAACTAATAAAATTGAATGAATGATTCAATGACTCACCCATAAAAGATTAGTTTCTACCCTGAATCTGCGCTTTTAAACTAATTAAATTGAATGAATGATTCAATGACTCACCCATAAAAGATTAGTTTCTACCCTGAATCTGCGTTTTTAAACTAATTAAATTGAATGAATGATTCAATGACTTACCCATAAAAGATTAGTTTCTACCCTGAATCTGCGTTTTTAAACTAATTAAATTGAATGAATGATTCAATGACTCACCCATAAAAGATTAGTTTCTACCCTGAATCTGCGTTTTTAAACTAATTAAATTGAATGAATGATTCAATGACTCACCCATAAAAGATTAGTTTCTACCCTGAATCTGCGTTTTTAAACTAATTAAATTGAATGAATGATTCAATGACTTACCCATAAAAGATTAGTTTCTACCCTGAATCTGCGTTTTTAAACTAATTAAATTGAATGAATGATTCAATGACTCACCCATAAAAGATTAGTTTCTACCCTGAATCTGCGCTTTTAAACTAATTAAATTGAATGAATGATTCAATGACGCACCCATAAAAGATTAGTTTCTACCCTGAATCTGCGTTTTTAAACTAATTAAATTGAATGAATGATTCAATGACTCACCCATAAAAGATTAGTTTCTACCCTGAATCTGCGCTTTTAAACTAATTAAATTGAATGAATGATTCAATGACTCACCCATAAAAGATTAGTTTCTACCCTGAATCTGCGCTTTTAAACTAATTAAATTGAATGAATGATTCAATGACTCACCCATAAAAGATTAGTTTCTACCCTGAATCTGCGTTTTTAAACTAATAAAATTGAATGAATGATTCAATGACTCACCCATAAAAGATTAGTTTCTACCCTGAATCTGCGTTTATAAACTAATTAAATTGAATGAATGATTCAATGACTCACCCATAAAAGATTAGTTTCTACCCTGAATCTGCGCTTTTAAACTAATTAAATTGAATGAATGATTCAATGACTCACCCATAAAAGATTAGTTTCTACCCTGAATCTGCGTTTATAAACTAATTAAATTGAATGAATGATTCAATGACTCACCCATAAGAGATTTGTTTCTACCCTCAACAAATCTGCGTTTATAAACTAATTAAATTGAATGAATGATTCAATGACTCACCCATAAAAGATTAGTTTCTACCCTGAATCTGCGTTTATAAACTAATTAAATTGAATGAATGATTCAATGACTCACCCATAAAAGATTAGTTTCTACCCTGAATCTGCGCTTTTAAACTAATTAAATTGAATGAATGATTCAATGACTCACCCATAAAAGATTAGTTTCTACCCTGAATCTGCGTTTTTAAACTAATAAAATTGAATGAATGATTCAATGACTCACCCATAAAAGATTAGTTTCTACCCTGAATCTGCGTTTATAAACTAATCGGATTGAATGAATGATTCAATGACTCACCCATAAAAGATTAGTTTCTACCCTGAATCTGCGTTTTTAAACTAATTAAATTGAATGAATGATTCAATGACTCACCCATAAAAGATTAGTTTCTACCCTGAATCTGCATTTTTAAACTAATTAAATTGAATGAATGATTCAATGACTCACCCATAAAAGATTAGTTTCTACCCTGAATCTGCGTTTATAAACTAATTAAATTGAATGAATGATTCAATGACTCACCCATAAAAGATTAGTTTCTACCCTGAATCTGCGTTTTTAAACTAATTAAATTGAATGAATGATTCAATGACTCACCCATAAGAGATTTGTTTCTACCCTCAAAAAAATCTGCGTTTTTAAACTAATTAAAATGAATGAATGATTGTGACTCACCCATAAAAGATCTGTTTCTACCCTGAATCTGCATTTTTAACTAATTAAATTGAATGAATGATTCAATGACTCACCCATAAAAGATTAGTTTCTACCCTGAATCTGCGTTTTTAAACTAATTAAAATGAATGAATGATTCAATGACTCACCCATAAGAGATTTGTTTCTACCCTGAATCTGCGTTTATAAACTAATTAAATTGAATGAATGATTCAATGACTCACCCATAAAAGATTAGTTTCTACCCTGAATCTGCGTTTTTAAACTAATTAAATTGAATGAATGATTCAATGACTCACCCATAAGAGATTTGTTTCTACCCTCAAAAAAATCTGCGTTTTTAAACTAATTAAAATGAATGAATGATTGTGACTCACCCATAAAAGATCTGTTTCTACCCTGAATCTGCATTTTTAACTAATTAAATTGAATGAATGATTCAATGACTCACCCATAAAAGATTAGTTTCTACCCTGAATCTGCGTTTTTAAACTAATTAAAATGAATGAATGATTCAATGACTCACCCATAAAAGATTTGTTTCTACCCTCAAAAAAATCTGCGTTTTTAAACTAATTAAAATGAATGAATGATTGTGACTCACCCATAAAAGATCTGTTTCTACCCTGAATCTGCGTTTTTAAACTAATTAAATTGAATGAATGATTCAATGACTCACCCATAAAAGATTAGTTTCTACCCTGAATCTGTGTTTTTAAACTAATTAAAATGAATGAATGATTCAATGACTCACCCATAAGAGATTTGTTTCTACCCTCAAAAAATCTGCGTTTTTAAACTAATTAAATTGAATGAATGATTGTGACTCACCCATAAAAGATCTGTTTCTACCCTGAATCTGCATTTTTAACTAATTAAATTGAATGAATGATTCAATGACTCACCCATAAAAGATTAGTTTCTACCCTGAATCTGCGTTTTTAAACTAATTAAAATGAATGAATGATTCAATGACTCACCCATAAGAGATTTGTTTCTACCCTCAAAAAAATCTGCGTTTTTAAACTAATTAAAATGAATGAATGATTGTGACTCACCCATAAAAGATCTGTTTCTACCCTGAATCTGCATTTTTAACTAATTAAATTGAATGAATGATTCAATGACTCACCCATAAAAGATTAGTTTCTACCCTGAATCTGCGTTTTTAAACTAATTAAAATGAATGAATGATTCAATGACTCACCCATAAGAGATTTGTTTCTACCCTCAAAAAAATCTGCGTTTTTAAACTAATTAAATTGAATGAATGATTGTGACTCACCCATAAAAGATCTGTTTCTACCCTGAATCTGCATTTTTAACTAATTAAATTGAATGAATGATTCAATGACTCACCCATAAAAGATTAGTTTCTACCCTGAATCTGCCTTTTTAAACTAATTAAATTGAATGAATGATTCAATGACTCACCCATAAAAGATTAGTTTCTACCCTGAATCTGCCTTTTTAAACTAATTAAATTGAATGAATGATTCAATGACTCACCCATAAAAGATTAGTTTCTACCCTGAATCTTCGTTTTTAAACTAATAAAATTGAATGAATGATTCAATGACTCACCCATAAAAGATCAGTTTCTACCCTCAACAAATCTGCATTTTTGAACAAATCAGACTGAATGAACGATGCAATCACTCACCCGGTCCTAAATTAAAGATTTAATAGCTTACATTTCACCTACATTTCCCACTGGTGTATCAATAGAAATGACAGTAGTAGTAGTATTTTCACTGTAGGCGTGATCAGTATCAGTCAGGCAGCACATCCAAAACCAACAAACTGTACTCTAATCACTGTGGCATACGAAACAGCTTGACAGAGATCAGGAAAGTACGAGTGGCTTGTCGAGCCCAGAGCGACGACAGCGAGTGTGAAGCACGAAGCCCAGAGGCTCTTCCCCTAGAGGCTGAAAACACGTCAAGAAATCAGTTCCTGACTCTCACCGAGCTGAACCACAATTCCCACGAGCTCTAAGCCTCTTATTCTGATTTGTGTTTTTTCCCTCAGCCTCTCCAGAGGAAACAGACTGTTGACCAGAGTAGGAAAGTGTCCAAGCAGTTTAGCCAAGCATGGTGGCAGATAGCGCAGTACACAGAGCGAAAATTGCTGAAAAATTAATCAAATCGAAAGACGGACTGAAGCGCCGAGGGGGGAAACGGCGGCCGCGCGTGACGAGCGCTCGGGGCACAGCAAATAAAACCAGAGGGGAAACACAATCACTCTGAAGCAATCACTGTTTGTGAAGACGCCCACGGACATGAACATGGAGGAGCTGGGCTCAGTTCTGTCCGCTGGACTGTAAACTCTGGAGACGAGGAGCTGATCTTCAATGTTTGATTCTGCAAAGCCATTTTCAGCTTTCAGACGCATTTGCTGGCATTAAAACAGCCTGTGATTCAGAGGATGTCAAAGGTTGTGGAGTCTTAAGTTGTTGATTTTTTTTTTCATGTTATATAAGAAAAGTCTGAAATGTTTTAGTGACGTTTGTAGTGTCAAAAATACACAACACAAAAAAGTATTTTCAGTTACTCGCTTTAAAAAAAATGGTTAAAATAGTTTAGATTCTACCTTATACTTTTTCTATTCTAATTTTTATGCAAATAAATTAAAAAGAACAACATAAAAATAATGAAAAATTAAAAAATAAAATGCCAATTTTATATTTGTATATTTTGTTCAATTAATAATGATTAATAAGATTAAAAATACATTAAAACTAAAAATATATAACATTTTTAAACAAAGCAAATAATTAAAAATTTATAAAATGTTATAAAGCAAGAGTTTAATATTTGTGAATTTTGCGCAAATAAAAATAATTCATAAAACTCTTACATAAGTCAGACTTGTACTTGTAGAATAAAATTAAATAAAACAATACTAAATTATAATAATTCGTTTTATGCTTATGTTGTGTGCAAATGATTAAATTACATTATAAAATAGAATAAAATAACTGATACTAAAAAATGATGTACAAATTATAAAATAAGTCAAATATATACTTGTACATTGTGCAAATAATCAAAAATTTAACAAAACAAAAAAAAACTTAATTATAAGTCGAATTTACACTTGTGCAGTTTGCAAATAATGAAAATGATTAATATAACTTTCTAAAATAGTTTTATAGTTGAATATTGTAATTTAATTACTAATAAAACATTACAAAAAATTACAATGCTTATTTTGTGCAATTAAAAATAATTATTAAAATTAAAAATTAAATAAGTCAGATTTATGCTCACTAAGCAAATAACTACAAATGATTTATAAAGTAATTTAATTATAAATTAAAACATGGATTTATACTTGTGTATTTTGTGCAAATATTAGAAAATAATTGCTTAAATTCATTACAAAATAACCAAATACTAAAATAAAACCCAAGCCATACTTGTATTCGTAACTGTTTTGCAAACAATTAAAATGTAAAAATAAATAAATAAATAAATAAATATTCTGTGTTGTTTACATGTTTATCCAATTTTTTTCCAATACAAGCAACTAAAGGTGTGGGGGCAACAATCAGGATCCCTTAAAAGCACCTGCAAATATTCAAAAACAAACTCTCATGTTTAAACATGGTTTTAAAAATGCAAACCGCAAAAACACAGGCCAAAAAACACACTAAAAACAGCTTACACCAACACTGGGCGTGGAAAGCACTTCACGGATAGCCCCTCTCCATCCTCAAGTGGGACGGCGTCCAAATGGCAGGCCCTGTCACCACAAATAACATCACTCTGTGGATTTTAAACCAACTGCGGCATCATAAATCCCGCCCAACAATTATTGATTAAATGCTTTCTTCCAATAATGAAAGGTATAAATCTCCCTCTTTCAAAAGACACGCTATATAATCTAATAAAGGAGTTACATGCCCAAACCTCTGAGAGGAAGCTTAAGAGACCGGGCTTTATTATACGACCTCAACGCAGGCGAAGGAGAGAGAGGAAGGTCGGCTAAAAAACACGCAGCTTGCATTGGCAAGCCACAATGGAATTAGTTCTCAGAAGGTCCATTACTCAGAAGCAGGTATTGATCCAGAAGAAACATGTTCGCTTTGGTTGACTCTGTTATTTAAGCGAGAACGTCAGTCGTGTGTTTGAATATTCGCATGAGGAGTGTTTCTCCAGAAAGATAAAAGAAAATTGATGGGTTAAGCAAGACGCAGAAATGGTAAGTTTTTCTCGGTAGGGGAAAGAGAAGAAAATCTCCAAAAGGTTGGAGCACCATCCAAGTTATCAGGTTGTTCTTTGTGGTGTTAAATGTTGCAGAAAGAACAACACTGATAAAGAATGAGAAAACCTTGAAGATAAGAAACTATGAAGAGGAAAACTTAAGGAACCAGGATGAAAAACTAGATGTCTTAAGGAACCTTGATGAGAAACCATGATGAGATATGAGGGAATTTTATGAAGAGAAACAAGAAAACTACAAAGATGAGGAATCTATGAATAGGAAAACTGTTGAGGAACCAGGATGAAAAAACAGATGTCTTGAGGATAATACATGATGAGAAAACATGACGAGATATGAGCAGCTCTCAAGAACAAGAAACAAGAAAATTATGGAGATGAGAAATTATGCAAATGAAAACAGCTGAGGGATGAAACACCAGGAGGAGATGTCTTAAAACATGATAAGAAACCATGACAAGATATATGTGGAGCTTTGATGAAGGACAAGAAAATTATGAAGAGAAAAACAGATGAGGAACCATGTTGAAAAACCAGAAGGAGACGTTTTGAACCATGGTGATAATCCACAATGAGAAATCTTGACGAGACATGAGTTGCTCTGATGAAGAATAAGAAAATTATGAAGGTGAGAAACTATGAACAGGAATACAGGTAAGGAACCAGGTTGAAGGCTGGAGATGTTATGAGGAACTAAAACGAGAAACAATGCCTAGACATGAGGAACTTTGATGAAGAAGAAAAAGAAAAATATGAAGTAGAGAAACTATGAAGAGGAAAACTCTTGTGGAACCAGGATGAAAAACCAGGAGGAGATTTCTCAAGGACCCATTATGATAATCAATTATGAGAAACCATGACAAGACATGAGAAACTTTGAAGAACAAGAACAAAAACTACAAAGATGTGAAACTGTGGAGAGGAAAACTGTTGAAAATCCAGATGTCTTGAGGAACCATGATAATAATCCATGATGAGAAACCGTGACGAGATATATGAGGAGCTTTGATGAAGGACAAGAAAAATATGAGAAACAATGAAGAGAAAAAGAGATGAGGAACCAGGTTGAAAAACCAGAAGGAGACGTCTTGAACCATGATGATAATCCACAATGAGAAATCTTGACGAGACATGAGGTGCTCTGATGAATCTTCATAATTTTCTTGTCCTTCATCAAAGCTCCTCATATATCTCATCATGGTTTCTTATCATGAATCATCACCATGGTTCCTTAAGACATCTCCTGGTATTTCATCCTGGTTCCTCAAGACGTCTCTAGCCTTCAACCTGGTTCCTCACCTGTTTTCCTTTTTCATAATTTCTCACCTTCATAATTTTCTAATAATGAGAAACTATGAAGAGAAAAATAGATTAGGAACCAGGTTGAAAAAACAGAAGGAGACGTCTTGAACCATGGTGATAATCCACAATGAGAAATCTTAAAGGGACGCTCTGATAAAGAATAAGAAAATTATGAAGGTGAGAAACTTTGAAGAGGGCAACAGGTGAGGAACCAAGAAACTATTAAGAGAAAGACAGTTGAGGAACCAGGATGAAAAACTAGATGTCTTGAGGAACCTTGATGAGAAAACATGACGAGATATGAGCAGCTCTCAAGAACAAGAAAATTATGAAGATGAGAAATTATGCAAATGAAAACAGCTGAGGGATGAAACAATAGGAGGAGATGTTTTGAACCATGATAAGAAACCATAATGAGATATATGTGGAGCTTTGATGAAGGACAAGAAAATTATGAGAAACTATGAAGAGAAAAACAGATGAGGAACCAGGTTGAAAAAAACAGAAGGAGACGTCTTGAACCATGGTGAAAATCCACAATGAGAAATCTTGACGAGACATGAGGAGTTCTGATGAAGAATAAGAAAATTATGAAGGTGAGAAACTATGAAGAGGAAAACAGGTAAGGAACCAGGTTGAAGGCTGGAGATGTCTTGAGGAACTAAAATGAGAAACAATGCCTAAACATGAGGAATTTTGATGAAGAAGAAAAATATGAAGTAGAGAAACTATGAAGAGGAAAACTCTTGGGGAACCAGGATGAAAAACCAGGAGGAGATTTCTCAAGGACCCATTATGATAATCAATTATGAGAAACCATGACAAGATATGAGAAACTTTAAAGAACGAGAACAAAAACTACAAAGATGTGAAACTGTGAAGAGGAACACTGTTGAAAATCCAGATGTCTTGAGGAACAATGAAGATAATCCACAATGAGAAACCATGACAAGATATGGGGAACTTTGATAAGAAAAACGAGAAATGGAAAAAAGTGTGAAGATGGAAAACAATGAAGAGGACATCTGTTGAGGAACCAGGATGGAAATCTTGTGGAATCATGGCGAGATATCAGGAACTTTGAAAAACAAGAAATGAGAAAGCTATGAAGAGGGAAACTGTTGAAGAACCAGGATGACAAATCAGTAGGAGATGTCTTGAGGAATCATGACTGTAATCCATGAAGATATGATGTGAAGATACAAGATATGAGGAACTTTAATGAAGAACAAGAAAATTATGAAGATGAGAAACTATGAAGAGGAAAACATAAGGAACTAGGTTGAAAAAACAAAAGGAGATGGCCTGAGGAACCAAAATGAGAAACCATGCCTAGATATGAGGAAGCACGAGAAACAAACAAACAAACAAAAACAAAAGACAAAAATAGCGAGATCTATGAGGAGTAAAACTGTCAAGAAACCAGGATGAAAAACCAGGAGGAGATGTCTTGAACCGTGAAGCCATGATGAGAAAGCATGACGAGATATGAGAAACTTTGATGAAGAAAAGAAAAATATGAAGTAGGGAAACTATGAAAAAACTGTTGAGGAACCAGGATGGAAACCCTGAGGAACCATAATGATAATCCATGACAAAATAAATGAAAAAAATTTGGAGAACAAGAAATAAGTATGAAGATGACAAACTATTAAGAGGAAAACTCTTGAGGAACCAGGATGAAAAACCAGGAGATGTCCTGAGAAAACACGATAATAATCCATGATGTGAAACCATGATGAGACATGAGGAACTTTGAAGAATAAGATAGAAGAAAACTATAAATATTAGAAACTAAGAAGAAAACTGTTGAGAAACCAGGATGAAAAACCAGATGTCTTGAGGAACCATGATGATAATCCATGACGAGAAACTAAGACAAGATATATGAGGAACTTTGAAGAATGAGAAAAGAAAAAAATATGAAGATGAGAAACCATGAAGTGGAAAACTGTTGAGGAACCAGGATGCAAACAGATGTTTTGAGGAACCATGATGACAAAGCATGACAAGATATGAGGGACTTTAATGAAGAAAAACAAGAAATCTATAAAGATGAGAAACTATAATGAGCAAAACTGTTGAGGAACCAGGATGAAAAACCAGATGTTTTGAGGAACCATGATGACAAAGCATGACAAGATATGAGGGACTTTAATGAAGAAAAACAAGAAAACTATAAAGATGAGAAACTATAATGAGCAAAACTGTTGAGGAACCAGGATGAAAAACCAGATGTTTTGAGGAACCATGATGACAAAGCATGACAAGATATGAGGGACTTTAATGAAGAAAAACAAGAAATCTTTAAAGATGAGAAACTATAATGAGCAAAACTGTTGAGGAACCAGGATGAAAAACCAGATGTTTTGAGGAACCATGATGATAATCCATGACGAGAAACTAAAACGAGATATGAGGAACTTTGGAGAAGAATGAGAAAAGAAAAAAATGTGAAGATGAGAAACTATGAAGAGAAAAACTGTTGAGGAACCACAATGATAATCCAAAATATGAGCAAACTTGATGAAGAACGAGAAATGAAAATATTGTGAAGATGAGAAACTATAATGAGCAAAAATACTGAGGAACCAGGACGGAAAGCCAGACGCCTTGAGGAACTATGACAAAGCATGATATGAGTGACTTTGATGAAGAGAAACAAGAAAACTATGAAGATGAAAAACTATAATAAGCAAAACTGTTGAGGAAAATAATTGATAAGAGGAGCTATGATAACGAACTACAACTTCTAATGAGGAACCATGAAGAACCAAGTGATTATAATTTCACTGGTAAAAAACAAATGAAGAAGAGACAGCAGATGTAAAAATGATAAAACCAAGATTTGCTATGTCCAGAGCAGAGGAAAACAAACACGAGGTCAACGCTGTTTCCCAGAAGGCCACAGGTGGACTATACTCACCGGGAACATCCGTAATCTGGTTTCAAGAGTCTGTTTTCATCTGTAGTCAGAAGACGAAGATCTTGAGCTCACCCGTAACAGCAAAGATTGCTTATGACAGAGACGCAGCAGGTGGTCGAGCACTCAAATCAATAAACTTGGCCCAGAAGAACAACATCGTATGGCGAGAGAAACGAAGAGGCCCAGAAGCTTCCATCCGGCTACAATGGCGGAAGAGCAGTCCATATCGGTGGCGCCAACCACATCCGCTCTCTGAGGAGAAAAAAGAGGCGGGAAACGGCCGCTAATACCCGCAGGATTTGGTGCACCACTCCGTGATAATATGATTTGTAGGATCCGAGGGAAGAAACCCGTATCAATAAGACTGACCTCTTCCAGAGGCTTTATTGAGCCCTCGGAGCCGCGAGGATTGATGGAGAGAGATTGGAAACGAGAGAGAGAGAGAAAGGAGGGACTTTTACCTTTATCCGAGGGGAAACTAAAAGGATTTTTCCCCCTCATTCAATTTAAAATCCTTACAATGTCTAGAGCGGTTTGAGAAGCGACATGGCATGGCGTGTCACACCTGGACATATGAGGAAAATACAAGTTTACACGCTCACCCTGCTGACATACATTACTGAAACTCATTCTGGCTGCCATCACTAGTGTCTACTGTAGGGTTTGACAAATTTTGAACCACCATTAAGCTTGCAAATATAGTTTTAGGATCTGAAAACATTGAACAATCATATGAAATTAAGAGATGTTTCAGATCTGAGTGCTCTTTTTATTTCAGATTTGTGAAAAGTGTTATTTTAGCAATTTATATATTATATACTATAATATATATTTATATTATATATTATTATATAGTATTATATATATTATATACTATAATATATATTTATATATATTATAGCAATTTATATATATATATATATATATATATATATATATATATATATATATATATATTGTTTATAATATTTACATTTTATTTGTTACTTTTTTATTTTATTTATATTTAATTGTAATTACTATACATATGTTTGTATTACAAACATACATTTAAAACAAACCTACAAAAAAAAAGATTAAATAAATTTACAAAAAATTTAAAATCTGTTTATATATTATATTTACTTTTTTTTTCCGTTATACTATTTTTATTTGTTTATATTGTTT